>NC_092134.1:5406911-5709134 GCF_043159975.1 Macaca nemestrina
CAAGCTATATGATAACTCTAAAGCTTCCTGACCTCCAAGAGGGTCAAGGAAAAACATTCTAATGTAAGAAAAGAACTGAAGGTAATGTGAGCATGGACAGTGAAGGCAGATGGCTCATGCCTGTCCACTTCATGCACACTGCGGGATGGTCCACACATATTATCTTGAAAAAGATTAATAATTTTTCTGATAAATAGCACAGCTACATTACTCTCTAGGGCAACACTGGCAACTAGAAACTCTTTGGAAAAAAGCTTCTTTCCATCTATGGATTCCATAAGAACATTCATTGCTTTGTTTTCTATTTAAAAGAGAATCAATAATTCAATCCATGTGGCCACCTCCTTCCACACTGAGTTTGACACCAGATCAATCTGTCTCAATGGAAGGAAGCCTGACCATGAATTATAATCCATTTTCATGATTCCAGTTTCAATCTGAGAATCCATGTATAAGGAATCTATGAATCTACGTATGAAAGAAGAAAAGGAAGAAAAGTTGTAGAATCAAATGGCATGTTTTTCACCCACACACAAGAAATGGCACAAATCTTTAGAAACCCATGTGAACCAGGTAGAAACAAACTTAATAACCAGTTTTCATTGGAATCAAATATTTAGTATTTATTACAGAGTTTTGAAAAGTGATTGCTTAGTCTTCATACTGAGGCATCACCCACATATATTTTTGGTTTTGTCTTAAATTCAAGTAACCTCTGGAAATAGAGTAAGGGTAATACTTGCTACTCTGCATGGAATGTTTACCATGTACTGGGTATAGTTCTCAGAACCTGATCCATTGAATCAAGTATTTACCATGTACCGGGTATGGATCTCAGAGACTGGGCCGCTGAATCAAGCTCTGTACTATATCCATACTATATGCATTGAATCCTCACAATAATTTTGGAAGGTAAGTACTCTGTTTTTCTATTATAATGAAACAAATTACATTCAGCGAAGGGTACAGAGCTAGTAAGAGACAACTGGGATTCATACTCATGCCATCTAAATGCAAAATTAATGTTCTTCTTATCAAAAAAACTTCACCCTTTTAGTTGACAAATAAAAAGTACATATATTTACGGCATACAACATGGTATTTTGAAATATGTATACATTGTCCGATGACTAAATCAAGGTAATTAATATATGCATTACCTCACATAATGTTTTGTGATGAGAACACTTAAAAATCCACTCTTTCAGCAACGTTCAAGTATATTATACGTTGTAATTAACTGTTGTCACCACGTTGTACAATAAATCTCTTAAACAAATTCCTCCTTTGTAATTGAAATGTATTTTTTGACAAACATTTCCCCAATCATGCCCCTATTCCTCACTCCAGCCCCTGATAAGCACCATACTACACTCTACTTCTGAGTCCAACTTACTTAGATTCCACGTTTAAGTGAGATTATGCAGCATTTGCCTTTTTGGCCTCGCCAATCAATTTAACATAAAGTCCTCCCAGGTCATCAGGTCTTTGCAAATGACAAGACTTTCTACATTTTAGATACTGAATAGTACTTCATCATGCATATATACCACCTTTTCATTATCCATTCATCCACTGATGGATGGTTAGGTTGATTTCATGTCTTGGTTATTGTGAATAATTCTTCAATGAACATGAGAATCCAGATATCTCTTCAACATGCTGATTTCAATTCCTTTGTATACGTGCCTAGTAGTGGGGTTGCTAGATCGCATGGCAGTTCTATTTTTAGTTTTTTGGGTACTCTTCAAACTGTTTTTCATAATAGCTATACTAATTTACATTGCAACCAGTGGCATCTAGAGGTCTCCTTTTGTTCACATCCTCACCAACACTTATTATAGTTCATCTTTTTAATAATATCCATTCTAACATGTGTAGAGTAATATCTCACTGAGGTTTTAATTTGCATTTCCCTGATGATTAGTGATGTTGAACAGTTTTTCATATACCTGTTATCTATTGTATGTCTTCTTTGGAGAAATGCCTATTCAGGTTTTATTTTTCACATTTTTAAACCAGATTGTCTTCTTGCTATTGAGTTGTTTGATTTCCTTGTATATTTTAGATATTAACCCCTTATGAGATCTATGCTTTGCAAAGATTTTCTCCTAATCTATAGATTGTCTCTCAACTCTGTTGAATTTGTATTCTGCTGGAACAAATAACCTTGGCAAGAGAAGGGAATCCTTGTACACTGTTGGTGGGAATGTAAATTAGACATTATGGAAAATAGTATGGAAGTTCCCTCCAAATTATCTGCACTTCCATGTTCATTGCAGCACTAATTACAGTAGCCAAGATATGGAATCAACTTGGATGCCTATCAACAGATGAATGCGTAAAAAAAATGTGGTATCCACACAGCCTTCAAAAAGAAGAAAATTATGTCATTTATGACAACATAGATGCATCTGGGGGGCATTATGTCAAGTGAAATAAGCCAGACATAGAAAGACAAATGCTGCATTATCTCACTTACACGTGGAATCTAAAAATGTTGAATTCACGGAAGTAGAGAGTAGAATGATGGTTACCACAGCATGGAGGCACAGGGTGGGGAAAGGATACAAAGTTTCATTTAACCAGGAAAAATAAGTTTTAGAGATCTATAGTACAACATGAGGACTACAGTTAATAATAACATAGTGTGTATTGCTGAAAGAGTAGATTTTAAATGTGCTCACCACAAAAGAATAAGTATGTGAGGTGAAGGATATACTAATTAACTTGACTGAATCAATCCTCAATGTACATAGAGATATCAAAAGATCACACTGCATCATATGTATGTGTGTGTGTGCGTGTGTGTGTATGTATACAGAGAGAAATATATAACTATTATTTGTCAATTAAAAATAATATTTAAAATTTGATCCATTAAAAAACCAAACTCTGCTTGTTGCTGGTTTGCTTATATGGCAAAGCAGCTGTAGAAAGCACTAATAGGCTGGGTGCAGTGGCTCACGCCGGTAATCCCAGCACTTTGGGAGGCCGAGGCGGGTGGATCACCTGAGGTTGGGAGTTCGAGACCAGCCTGACCAACATGGGGAAACCCCATCTCTACTAAAAATACAAAATTAGCCGGGTATGGTGGTGCATGCCTGTAACCCCAGCTACTTGGGAGACTGAGGTAGGAGAATCACTTGAACCTGAGAGGCAGAGGTTGCTGTGAGCTGAGATTGCGCCATTGCACTCCAACCTGCACAACAAGAGTGAAATTCCATCTCAAAAACAAAAAAACAACAACAAGGACAACAACAACACAAAAAAAGAAAGCACTGAGAATACATAGTAAATAAAGATACATTCTTGCCCTAAGAAGATCCACTTTAACAGAGGAAACAGATACATACAAAATACATGGTCCTTAGTAGACAAATTGGGGTTCCATACTGGAAAATACAAATTAAAAATAAAAAAATTATATATTAATTTTTCCTAGTGCAAAAAGAAATACAGACTTTCCTTTTTCTTAAAGCATTTACATGAAAAAAACTTGTAATTTTGAATTCTGTCTCTGCTCCTTTGAGATGCACATGAATTTATTAAAAATCTAGGTAAGGCTTTTGCCAACTTTACCACTGAGGCATGTCTTTCTCAAGGACCTGAAGTGTCATCACTTGGTAATATAATAATGAAGGAAGCCAGGGCCCCTCTCTCCCAGCTTCCATAGGAGGGTAGCAGCCTAACTTCAGTAAGCTCCTAGTTCCAAGCTGCAAACTGCCTCCTGGAATAGCTAGGAAAAATTTATTTTGCCTTTAGATAAAGACAATCAGCAAACATAGGAGGCGACCTGAATTCCCAGGAGAATTTAGGATGAACTATGTGTGACCAGAGATTCTGTTAAATGTCACTTGAGGACCAATTATTATTTATCTTGAGAAAATGTATGCAATAGGTTGTATCTGCCTGGCTGTACAAAAGGGTGAGATTTCTTTCTGTCTTTGTAGTCTCTTCGCAGATTTCCTACGATGAGCATCACAGTCTGGTCTAATGCTTATTTAATAATACAAGCATTTTCTTTCTCTTCCAATTCTGTGGAAGGGTTTTCTAGGTTAGCAGGATATTTTATTTTTAATTATATTTTCCCAACAGTTCTCTTGGGGGTCTGGGAGACAAACATATTCACTGGCTGCTTTCATCATAGAACTACAAAAAGTGACTGCTGCTCACTTTAATTTGGGATATGCGGAAACCTTCACAACAGGCTTCCCTGACACCCTGCCCTCATTTGACCTGCCACACCCCCACTAGAGGACAAGAGTGCAGAGTGCAGTATTTTGGGATTCCGTTGGATGACTACCTTTATGAGAAAACCAGGAAGTGTTGATCTTTTCCCCTAGGAAAGAGCCCTGCCCAAAATATGTTCAATAATGCCTCACTCTATCTTTATAGACAAATATATCCCAAGAAAATTATTCCGTTTTGTAATTAGTCCATTTTCACATGGCCGATAAACACACACCTGAGACTGGGAAGAAAAAGAGGTTTTATTGGACTCACAGTTCCCCATGGCTGGGGAGGCCTCAGAATCATGGCGGGAGGCAAAAGGCATTTCTTACATGGTGGCGGCAAGAGAAAATGAGGAAGATGCAGAAGCGAAAACCCCTGATAAAACCATCAGATCTCGTGAGACTCATTCACTACCAGGAGAACAGTAATGGGGGAAACCTCCCCCATGATTCAGATTATCTCCCACTGGGTCCCTCCCACAACACGTGGGAATTATGGGAGTACAATTCAAGGCGAGATTTGGGTGGGGACACAGCCAAACCATATCACTTTTCAAAATTTCAGAGCATCCCAGGCCCAGGATGATTGATACCAAGTTTAGCATATGCTTATTTATATGTTATCTTTATTTCACCATTTTATCCCTTGACTTGGGAGATTTGAAAAGTACCACCAACCTTCGTTAGCTTAGGAAAAAATCCAAGCATTTCATATTCATCAGATGGTGCCCCAGAAGGGATTGTGAGTTGATTATCTGGTGAAAGCCCAGCATATGGTGCCGCTCAGCTTCTGGCTCCAGCTCTAGCTTCACCCCTGACCCTGACCCTGCTGGAGAGAAGTTCTGTTTGTTAGGTGCCATTAGCACAGATGCTGGGGCCACAAGTTTAGATGCTTGGGGTTTACATGCAAATTAATCACATAAAAGAAAAACATTTTGGCAGGATAAACAGATTTTCAAGGGGAAAACCATAGAGAGAGAGGTCTGCAGAATTTTCCAAACTTCCTTGGAAATTATTTAGGAAAGTTTCTATTAGGAATAGAAATCACAAAAATTAAAAAAAAAATAGGTGTCATAAACTCAATGCATAAAGCAGCAAATAGGAAAAGTTTATCTCTGTGGTTACAGGGAAAGGGGAACAAGTGAAAACAAACGGTGGCCTCCAAACCACCTACTCCACAAACAGAAAGTGGAAAATAAGGACTTTGAAAGACCTAAGCTCACCAGACCTGGCAAATACAAATATGTTCCCTTTTGCCAAAAGAAGACTGGACTTCCAAATTCACACTCTTAGTATGTGTTTCTCAAGGGACCCAGGCCTTCAGGATCTAGCCAAGCCCGTGAGTTTTATGAGAAAATGCTTGGTGCACAAGCAATGTCTTCAGTGTCACAAAAGGAGTTAGTGTTGTTGGACTCTGCCTTTGGTCCACCAAGGTTAGTGGTGGATGAAATCCCTGCCTATACCAGCCTTTCTCTGGGCTGCCTCAAAAAGTCTATCTGAAAGCACTGAAGCTATCAACAGAAATAATGCTCAATTAAGAACTGTCAGGGCATATGCTATAAACACAATTCCTGCTCCCCACACTCACGCTGCTACAGTGAAATTACACCAGTTACAGGAATGTACGTCATTATCCTCTTATCTTGTGCATCCGTAATATAATTCAATCTACAAACAGGTGATTTATTCACAGGTTCTTGTGACTCCTGAACAGAAGTGGCACTTTATCATGTACTGTTATGACTAGGTAAGCAAGGGAAAAAAAATTCTTAAAAGGCCCAGAAAAGTGATGTGGCATTGCATCTGGTGTAATATACCTGGGGATGTTGAGAGCCAGGCAAACTGGAATGAGCATATTTAACTCAAAAGAGGCAGCCACCGCTTCATGAGACCTAATTATGCCCTTGTGAGAATGCTGGTTCTGTCCTTCTACAGCATCTGATATGTCAAGAAAAGCAGGAAATCAAGGTACTGGGTGAAATCCATGCATTTTCTTTTAATTTTACTTTAAGTTCCGGAATACATGTGCAGAGTGTGCAGGTTTGTTACATGGATAAACATGTGCTATGGTGGTTTACTGGACCTATCAACCCGTCATTTAGGTTTTTAAGCCCCACATGCATTAGGTATTTGTCCTAATGCTCAACATTAGCCACTAGCAGGAATCCATAAAGTAGTGTGCTAGTCAAACAAGGCAAGTGTTAGGACTGTATTTGTCCCAAGAGCTGGCATTTTATGGCCTCTGGCATAATGCTGCCCTTAATAGTAGGATTCTGATGCTAGGAGAAATAAACTGAGGCGGGTTTATGTTGTGTGTGTGTGTTTGTTTTCAATGTGTAAAACCATCTGGTACAAATTTGTGCCTCATTGTCACCATGTTCTAGTTGTTACTACTTTTCTGGTCTCCCGACAGACTGTCATGTAAATAAGATGTAGGTTTCGCCACATTCGTCAATGGAAAATCAATTCATAGGGACTTCTCTCAAGAGCTGGATCCTGAGAAGGAATCTGGGCTCAGGCGCGAGGCGTGCTAGGATTGATTAGTGATGTCTTCCTCAGGTAGGTGCCAGGGCCCTTTGTTGGGCATATCTATCTCTGCCATTCTGGGCTATAAACCCAAACCCAAAGCCCTCAGGAGGTTCTGAAGGTTTCTATATCCCATTCCGCACACCATGTTCCAATCACCAATGATACATATAACATATTTAGGAAACACTGACTTAAAGGATTTGTTTCTGGAAAACTCTGCAAGCCCGGTTAAAATGGCTCTGTTGAAATCTTATGTAGATTATTCATAAATGTCATTTGACAATGCCACTGAGGGTGTCCATGTATGAGGTGTCATGCTGAATCGAACCCCAGAACAGCAGTGTTGCCTACTCACTGCCTATTTTTACTATAACCTGACAAATAGCCTGAGACAAAATTATCTGCCCTAAATACCAGCAAGTAACTCTCAAAATGCAACAGGCTTGTTTCAACCACCATCAGCTGAAGAAGCCTCCTTTTTTCCCTTTTGTAAATTGAATGAGTTGTCTGACCCTCCCTTCTCTCACAGTGGGATATAATGCAAAATTACAGTAATCATTTTCAATATACAGACACGCATTCCTAGCAGTTCCCAGACGAGCTTATCAAAATAGACTACAAAACCCAGACTTCCACAAAAGAATTCTCTGTCCAATTAAATGTCGCACAATGAGGGAATGTGGTTACCATCCAAGGGCCCAGAATAGCCCACAGAAAACATAAAGGTGGAGATTTCCTCAGAAATCCGAGTCAAGGCTTTTTGGTTTAGATGTCGACACTTGGGGACTCTGTATCCCAATCTGCTCACACGGCATGGACACAGTCACCACCTTTGCAGGGGTCCCAGAAGTAAACTGTGGCCATCTGTTTGCTGCCTGGTGCTGAAGTCACACCTGCTTGCTTCCTAGTATCTCTCACATGTCAGAATAATAATCAAAATGTAAACAAAAGGAAACAGCGAACATTGAGATAATTTGACATTCTTAATGTAATTTCCTAAACCTTATCTTGGTGTTTCCCAAACTTCAGGCATTTTATGTGTCATACCAAAGACCTTTGCCAAGTTGACGTATCATCTATAAATTACTGATTTAATATTCTAAAATCTAATGGTTCTTCTTTTCTTTCTTTTTTTTTTTTTTAGACAGAGTCTCTCTCTGTTGCCTGGGCTGGAGTGCATTGGCGCAATTTCGGCTTACTGCAACCTCTGCCTCCCGGGTGCAAGCAATTCTCCTGCCTCAGCCTCCTGAGTAGCTGGGATTACAGGCACCTGCCACCATGCCCAGCTAAGTTTTGTATTCTTAGTAGAGACGTGGTTTCACTGTGTTGGCCAGGCTGGTCTCGAACTTCTGACCTCAAGTGATCTGCCTGCCTCAACCTCCCAAAGTGTTGGGATTACAGGCCTGAGCCACTGTGCCCATCTGGTTTTCTTATTTTAACTAGTTTCATGCTGTCAGCCTTTTCTATTCTGACATTTTATATAAAGGGAATCGTGCAATATTGATCTTTGGCTGGCTTCTTGCACTCAGCATCCTATTTTCAAGGTTTACCTATGTTGTTGCATCTACCACTACTTTGCTCTTCTTTATGGCTGAATCATATTCCATCCTATGGCTACACCAGTTCCTGTTTATCCACTCATCAGTAGATGAACAGTTGGGTTGACTCTCCCTTTTAGATGTCATGAATAAAGCTGCTATGAACGAACATGCACGTACAAATTTAGGTGGGACATCTATTTTTATCTCTTAGGTGTATACCTAGGAGTAGAATCACTGGACCATGTGAGAACTCTACATTTGACATTTTGAGGAACAAACTGTTTTCCAAGGCAGCTACACCATTGTACTTTCCCACCCACCAGCTGTCATGAGTGTTCTCATTTCTACACTCTCGACAGCCGTGATTTTGGGAACAAATTTCTACATCAAGTACCAGCTGTTGCAATCCGGAGTTCTCTACTCATCCAGAAACAAACATTTCAAAGACAACTTTATTTGAGTTGTCTGTCCAAAGGAAGAATTCTGCGTTGGGGATGATGCCCTATGCATCAGGCATTCTTTGCAGAATCTAAATGTGGACACAAAATCATTAACGGAAACATCTTCCGGCTTCTATTTTTCAATTTAGACAATGCTTTATTTCTAATACCCACATGCCAACTAAGAATGCTCCTTCTAATGCACTGGCTAGAGCGGGCATTCATTAAAGAGTGTAGGACTGAATACAGATGGAATTAAGAAATGAGCAATTGAAGAGATGAATGAACGAGCTCAGGGAGTATTTGCGGAGCACCCTGTAGCCGCCTGATGCGGTGCTAGATGTTACGAGTGAAGACGTGGACAACAGAGACGTGGAAACTCCCAGAGATTTCATTCAACCGTGGGAGACAGAAAATAACCAAGCCAACACGCAAGTCGAAGGAAAGGCCCAGCTATAGGTAAATGCTCTAAATTAGGGGTGTCCAATCTTTTGACTTCCCTGGGCCATACTGGAAGAATGATTGTCTTGACCCACACAGAAAATACACTAACGATAGCTGATAAGCTAAAAAAAAAAAACCCCAAAATCTCATAATGTTTCAAGAAAGTGTAGGAATTTGTGTTGGGCTGCATTCGAAGCTGTCCTGCACCACAGGCTGGCCAAGAGCTGCGGGTTGCACGTGCTTGCTCTGAAGGAAACTAAAGAAGCCAGTGGGGTGGAGGGTGGCCAGGAGGGGAGGGCCAGAGCAGCGGGCAGGGTCTGCATTCTCCAGGGCCTTACAGACCGTCAGAGTGCAAAGCAGAGAGGGCCTCTGGACACTGCTGTGGCTCCTGCTACTCTGGGCCTTTCACATTTCAACTACAATTGTCACTGTAAACCAAAAACAGAATTCTAAGCTCCTCCCTGCTCCCCTAACCATCTGAATGGACTTCCTCCTCAGTCAAGGCTCTTTTAAAATGTAACCTGAGAGACTAGTTTGGGCCATGATGGGAAGTGGGGGTCCGATGGGCCTCATTACACCTCTTCTGCATTAACATCAACACAGGCTTTAAGTCTGATAAGAAATGTTTTACGGCCGGGCGCGGTGGCTCAAGCCTGTAATCCTAGCACTTTGGGAGGCCGAGATGGGCGGATCACGAGGTCAGGAGATCGAGACCATCCTGGCTAACACAGTGAAACCCGTCTCTACTAAAAAATACAAAAAACTAGCCGGGCGAGGTGGCGGGTGCCTGTAGTCCCAGCTACTCGGGAGGCTGAGGCAGGAGAATGGTCTAAACCCGGGAGGCGGAGCTTGCAGTGAGCTGAGATTCGGCCACTGCACTCCAGCCCGGGCGACAGAGCAAGACTCCCTCTCAAAAAAAAAAAAAAAAAAAAAAAAAAAAGAAATGTTTTACAGCCTATTTTCTCTAAAGCCACGTACCTCAAGGCTTCCTCTGCAAATAAGAACTTGGGTCTCCACATTCCTTTATCTTAACCCAGACATTCCTTTCTGTTGATCCCTGGCCTTTAGATAAATTCAACCAACTGTCAACCAGAAAATATTTAAATCTTCCTGTAAGTTGGAAGTTCCCTCCCCCTTCAAGTTGGCCCACCCTTTTTAGACCAAACCAATGTACATCTCAAATGTATTTGATTGATGTCTTATGTCTCCCTAAAATGTATACAACCAAGCTGCACCTCTACCACCCCGGGCACATGTGTTCAGGACCTCCTGAGGGCTGTCACAGGCCATGGTCACTCATATTTGGCTCAGAATAAATTCCTTCCAATATTTTACAGAGTTTAACTCTATTTTTTGACATCACCCACGTTTCTTATTGGTCTCTCCTTAAGGACATCAGTGAATTATTTCCATCTCTGGAAGAAAACTTTAGACATACTTTTCCCCCGACTCCTGTCTAACTCCTACATTATTTCCTAAATTTCATGATTTTCACAGCTAATTTTCCAAATTTCTCACCCAGTGAACATTGTACACTGTCTCTTCTCTGACCTGGGAGTCGACTCCAAACTCCTTTGTTCATGAGCTCTTCCCCTGCAGTCTGTGTTCCTTCTCCAATCTCATTTCCTAACACGCTTTCCCAACAATCTGTGCTTCAAGAAAATCGCTATCATCCCCCAGTTTCCCAAATGCATCAGGTAGTTTTCGTTTCTATTTTTTATTTTTATTTTTGAGATGGAGCCTTGCTGTTCTTCCCAAGCTGGAGTGCAGTGGTGCGATCTCAGTTCCCTGCAACCTCTACCTCCCGGGTTCAAATGATTCTCCTGCCTCAGCCTCCCGAGTAGCTGGGATTACAGGTGTGTGCCACCATGCCCGGTTAAGTTTTGTATTTTCAGTAGAGATGAGGTTTTGCCATATTGGCCAAGCTGGTTTTGAACCCCTGACCTCAGCTGATACGTCCACCTCAACCTCCCAAAGTGCTGGGATTATAGCATGAGCCTCCATGCACTGCCTCAGGTGGTTTTTAAATAGCCAAGACTTTTTCAGTTGGGAGACTTCCTGATTTCTCATTGTCTTCCTAATCAGAGCCCTCTGCTCCCTCTCAGCTCCTGTTTGCCTTTTGGAATCCTTCTCCATCATTTCACCAATCACCAAAATCAAGTTTATTGTCACCTGCTGCTGAGCTGATGTAGCACATCGTCCCATTCTTACCTGTGTGTTTCATAAACTAGTCTGTAAACTTTCCAAAAGCTCAACCATGAGTTACTCATCTTTATAGCATCAACACTCAGCACAGTGAATGACACAAAGCGTGTGATTGACAGGTGAATGAATGAGAAGCTCTTTTTCCCTTTCTCCTTAGCTGGACATCCTGCTCAAAATGATATAGGAGTTAAAAAGCAATTATTTAGACAGATAAGGTAAGGAAGTCCCCAAAAAGGTTTCCCTTTTCATGAAAAGCAGCCCCAAATAATTTTCTTTTCTAACAAAGAGCAGCCTGTAAAATCAATCTGCAGACACAGACAAGCAAGCTGGAAAGTTGCACGGGTGAGTACCTGCAGCTGTGCCAATAGGAAAAGGCCACGTGGGGCCAGGTGTGTCTGACATGGAGGCTCCATCTTCCCTTTGCCTTATCAGCCAGGTGCACAGTAAGGAGCAGACAACATGGCTCTGGCCTGGTTAAAAAACGCATTTGCATAATAAAAGATTAGGCTTCTTCACATGTTATATAAACATCACACATGGTCCAACCCATCTTTGGGCCCTGTGTAAATCAGACACTGCCTCCTCAAGCCTGTCTATAAAGCCCTGTGCACTAGGGTAGGCTGGAAGTCCCACTCGAGCACCCCCCTCTCTCTCAGGGGAGAGAGCTATTCTCCTTTCTCTTTCTTTTGCCTATTAAAGCTCCGCTCCTAAACTCACTTCTTGTGTGTCCGTGTACTCCATTTCCTTGGCATGAGACTAACAAACCTCAAGTATTTACCCCAGACAACAATGCCCCTTCAAAAAGACTAAGATATGAGGCAAATGGAGGCCGGCACCTTGCATGTACCTCCCAACACAAACAGCTCCAGCTTGTCTTGCGGTAGACTTCTGACCCAAGCTGGACCACGGCTCTTTCTCGAGACTTTTGGTTCCGCCTTAGTGGACAAGATTATTTTCTCCCTGTTTATAGAATTGCACAGATATGAGCTTGAAGCTACTTATGGCAACCATCCGGAGAAGTTTGTCTGGAGAAGTGGTAACTTACACATAGAAACAAGAAAAAAAAAAAGGAAGTGTGGAGTCTCAGTTTCAGCTCTGGCTCCTGTCATCCAGAAGACTCCTGACTTCTATCTATTAGCTTATGAGATCCAATATATTCCTCTTTTTCCCACCTTTTTCCTGGAGGTAGAGTTCAATGGTGCTCATCTGGGACAATTTTGCCCCCAGGGGACATTTAACAATATCTGGAGACAGTTTTGGTCTTCATAACTTAGAGGAGTGTTGCCCACTGATGGTGGGTAGAGGCCAGGAATGCTGCCAGGAATCCCAAAATGCACAAGGCAGTCAGTCCCCTACGCACACATAACAAAAAATGATCAGCCCTCAAATGTCAGCGTTAGAAAAATCTGCATTTGTTCACTCATCCCTTATAGCAAGAATGCTAGCCAATTCATTTGTATCTCAGATGTCTGAAGGCTACGTCCTGAGGCTGAAGGCTACACACTCTACTTTGTGAGGGAAACCCATCAGGTTACATCTGCAAGTCAACTTCACAAAACGTTCATTCTACAGAGGGGAAGTTTCCATGCTAAAAGAACTGATTTCCATTTGCACACTGTCTTCACTGGACTGGATGCAAAAAACACTTCCTTCCTTCTTGGTTTGGCTCCCTTTTTGTCAGTGTTACAGACATACTTTTGAAGTTAAATTAAGTGTCAACAAAGTGATTAGCCCTGTTTTTGTTTTTGTCGTTGTTGTTTTTGAAACAATTTTATCAACATTTCAAGGTTTATGCAGGTTGTAGCTGTGGGCTTATTTGTTTATCTTGGAAGAATTCTGTCTTCCTGGAGAATAAAGGCCTATTTTTCTGCAATTTGCTGCCTCTGTGCTGTTTAACAAAACTTGGTCCCTGAAGTCTTTTTGATTGGTGCAGGTCACTGATTGTTTTAATGAACTGTTCAATACAGAACATGAGTGGCCATCTATTGATTCAAGTTCAGTTTCAAGGGATCCCATCTTTGCAGAGAAAGGCCCTTCGGAATGTTGCTTGTTTTTGTCTTTTTAGTTTTGCTTTTTTTTTTTTTTTTTGCTTTTGCTTCCTTCTGTGCTGTTTGCTGTACACCTCATCTCCAGTACAACAGTGAAATGAGATGCTGCCCCACGTGAATGCCATTGATTGGCATTTCAGTGTTTGCTTTTCAGTTGCTTCCCCAGAGGGTCAAAGGCTCATTCTAGACATTGATTGACCTTAGCTTCCTCCACCCAGCCCACCAGCACTCATCGTGAAACTGGTATGCAGTCGTGATTCACAGGACCCTCCCATAAATACACCACCTAATTAAAAAACATCCTTGAGCATCATCAACCAGCTCCTCAATTTATAGAATACATTATGAGTGGTTGCCCATAGCCAACTCACACAGATTCCAGAGTAGGGTGAATCGGGCTCATTTTCCTTGCTTAATCTCTGAATGATCTTGGGCATATAAATTCTCAAGCCTTAATCTCTAGCTGTGAAATGGAGATATCGTTCAAATCCTAAACGACTGATGAAATAATCAACATAAAGGGCTCCTGCAGGGGTCAGACACTTGAAATCCAGCAAAGTGAGTTCTCCATCCTCTTCTCTCCTGGTTTCTGTAAGGAAAGGGTAATGAGAAGGAACTTGAGGAAACTGGCAACTCTTCTCATATTAATCTGAAAACAGACCAGAGGACCCTTCCATAAACAGACTACACATTTTGAAAAGACTAAGAAACCAAGTCTTGGAAATATGAAGCCACTTGCCAAGGTAACAAAGTGTGGTGGAAACAGGATTTGAATTCATCCTGTGTGGCTCTAGACTCTGCATTCTGCTGTGTGGATGTTTACACAGGTGTTTACCCGAACGCAACCACAATTCTAAAGGCTGTTTACAATGTGTCATCAGAACATTAAATAAACAGGAATGAAGCATTTTATTTCCATTGTGAAATGAACATGCATGTGTGCAGGACTAGAGGAGGAATAGAAGTCTTGGGGAAAGCTGTAATAGATAAGGTGATGGGGTGGAATTTGGATGTTTACAAAATCTATTTAAGTATAAAGTGGAGTAGGGAGTAAATGACAAAGCCTCTAGGACTCTAGGTGAGCTAGCAGTGAAAAGAAGGAATCAGGGCCCTCCTGGAACTTGGAAAGGGTGCAAATGGGTCTGCCTGGCTCTCAGGCTAAACTCCAGCCACCTGCCAGAAAGCTGCCCAACAGAATCTCAGGAATCTGTATACCCGACAGCCACACTTAGCAAGGGGCAAGGTCACTGCCGTGTTCAATGTCAACTGGGCAGCCAGCCGGGTGGCGGCAGGGGCAATCTTCAATCAGAAAACTCTAGTTTTCCGCACACATCTTTAAAAGCACCTTGCTCTCTCCTTTGTAGAAGCAAGTACTACACCTTACAGTCTTTTATGGAAAGATCAGCTTTCTGAGACAGAGGCGAGTGGGGGAAACCAAGCTCCACAAAGCAGGTGCTCTCAAAGGTCAGCCAGGCTTAATCCGCCACCGCTAAGGATGCTGAGAGGTGTTAGCTGAGTGAATGCAAGACAGTTTTGCCACTGCATTTCAGAATGTCTGAATGTCACTTTGTATTAGAGCACTGATTACAAGGGAGAACTTGACAGCCTTAATAGCTGTGACTAATAACAGCCTATGAGGTTTAGTAAAAAGAGCCTAATAAGGGCTGACCAGAGCTGAGCTATGGCCTTTCTGAGTGGTAAAGGAAAGGGCTTTCCTTTCTGTTCTTAGCACACCTGGAAAATGCTCCCTTGCTTAATTCCTTAGCCCTGCAGAGACACAAGTGAATTATTTCCAGGAACAGCAAAAATCATTATAATCAAATATTTTATATTTGTTTCATGATTTGCATTTTACAAATTCCCAATTGTTCAAAATTCCTTACTTGGTACTGTGCCCCATTTGGCTTAAATATGCACTTGGAAACATTACTATTTGCTGTTTAACTGAGTGATGAATTATGGTATTGAATCACATTCACATGATGACAGGGCTTGGGAGGTGACCTGCACTTATCTTCTTGTTAAGAGGAAGAAACCGAGATGCTCAGAGTTGAATTGATCTGCTGATGTTCACAGTGTCAGTAGCCAAGAGAGGAACCTTGGTTCTCTATATTAGAGGCAAAACAGAGTGGTGGGTATGAACATGAAGGGCAGGATAATAGATGCCTAGGTTCAAATTCCAGAACTGTAACTTATCACCTGTGAAGTCTTAGCCCAGTTACCTAAGCTGTCACTCAGTTTCCATGTCTGTGAAATGAGGATAGTAAAATTACCTCCCTTGGAATGACTGAGCCTTCAATGAACTAGGCCACGTGAGTTTCTTAGAGCAGTAAGTGGTGCATAGAAACCATTGCACAAACACTAGCTGTTATCATTACTTCAGTGCTATTTCTTCTATGCTGTACTCATGTTTCAAGAGATCAGTCATGATGGAGAAGAAATTCATTATTGTTCATCTGCCTAATAATAATTTCTGTTTCTTGAAGTAAAAGCACTCTGCTTCTCTTTTGGATAACCTCTACTTTCCAATGGCCAGTCCCTGCTATTTGAGTATAGGGCTGGATCCAGAAGTGGTCAAGTTATACAAGCAGAACTGATCAGCATATCCCATCGTTGTGACCAAAGCCATTGTTTTGGACATGAGCATGTGGCCTGAATTGCCCCAGTCAAAGCCAAATTTCAGGGCTTATTCTGAAACTCTTAGGAAAGAGGAGTTCCCTGAAAGCTTGGCTTGCTAAGCCTGGACTGCTTGATGCCCACTGAGGACATTTCCTGAAAGTAATTCCAATCAAGACTAAAGCAAAGCCAAATGTTGGAGTCAGCACCCTGGATGCCTTGCTCGTGAACCAAGATCCAGCTGGACCTAAGTCTGAGTCATGTTTATCTGACGTGAATCAATATTCCATCGCTTCCCTTAATTTCGCTGGAGTTGCTTTTCTGGCCCTTGAAACTGAAGAGATCCCAGTTAACGCTCACAGTAACTGTTACAGGAACCCAATAAAAAGAAGAGGAAGCTGATTAACTCTGCACAGGACAGGTGTTTGAATTGTGAACTAACCATCAAAACAGAAAGAAAGCTGTCTTTTCTCTTATGGATCACAAAATAAAAGTATCTGTAAAAGAAGACAATCAGGGCATTTTTTAAATAGGGTCTGAAGTCTGAGACACATCGGCAGCCCTAAGCGCTCTAAGACATCACTCTTTTGCGAGAGGTGCTCCAGTTGGTTGGAGATTTGGCGTGTGAGGAAAGGCCAAGGAAGGAGAAAAGCCCCTGGCAATGTTATTGTGTGAAAGGGGAGGCAGGGAAGCTTGCAGCTGCAAGGGGCCATGTTGCAGGACTTCAACTAAGAATGTGAGTTCTTAACTGAGCGAGCCAAACAGAAATGGAGAAGAAAGAACCCTCTAATTATTATTGACATTGGAATCTACACAGTAGAGCAAAAGGTTAAGAACAAAGCTTTATCTATAGTCAAGTCAACAGGAAATAGATGCCACACATCCAATTAGAAAGAAAAAATAAACATTTAAATTACAGGTGTAAAAAAAGACAAAATCAGGCAATAACATCCACACCAACTGACAATTTATACTTAAATGCTTGACTCCTGGTAACAGACAAAGGGAAGGAAATTCATGCCCAGTAATTCATAGGAAATTTTGCCAACGGCTGCCAAGGAGGCGTGGCCTTGAACATCTCTGGGTTTTCAACACTTGGTGCTAAAATCGAGTTAGCACGGCTCTGCTGCTCTCTTCTTGTAGCAGGACAAGATGCAGACAAAACCCTGCAGACACCGAGTTAAAGAAGGAAGGGCTTTATTCGGCCAGGAGCTTCGAGGAGACTCATGTCTCCAAAAACTGAGCTCCCGCAGTGAGCAATTCCTGTCCCTTTTAAGGGCTTACAACTGTAAGGGGGTCCGTGTGAGAGGCTCATGATTGATTGAGCAAGCAGGGGGTACGTGACTGGGGGCTGCGTGCACTGGTAATCAGAATGGAACATAACAGGACAGGGATTTTTACCATGCTTTTCCATACAATGTCTGGAATCTATAGATAACAGAACCGGTTAGGTCAGGGGTCGATCTTTAACTACCAGGTCCAGGGTGCGCGCCGGGCTGTCTGCCTGTGGATTTCATTTCTGTCTTTTAGTTTTTACTTTACATTACACAATGTAAACAATGAGTCAAATAATAAATTATGAGAAAAGTTACAAACTACTTTGATATGAATGAAAACGAAAGCACAGCATACCAAAACCTATGAGATGCAGCTAAAGCAGGGGTCAAAGGAAATGTAGAGCTGTAAACACACATTAAAAGATCATAAAAATCTCAAATTAACAATCTCAACTTCTAGCTTAAGAAACTAGATAGAGAAGAAGCAAACTAAAGTTAAGTCAAGCAGACAATAAACCAGGATTAGCAAACTAAATCCAAATTACAGTAGTAATGATACCATTAAAGCAGAAATTCATGTATAGAGAATAGAAGTACAATAGAGAAAACCTACAACATCAAAACTGGTTTTCAAAATGATCACTAACGTTAACAAATCTTTAGCTAGACCAACCAAGGACAAAAAAAGCAAAGACTTGAGTTTCTAAAACCAGGAATGAAATGGGGGCACACTATTGAATGAACTAAAAGTGTTGTAAAAGTTGATACTCTGGAAAATTATGAGAGAATGAATTAGTTAACCTTGATGAAATGGACAAATTTGTAGACACTACCAAATCTCACTCAATAAATACGTTTATATAAAATATGACTCAACCTATAGTAAATTCAGTGATGAACTAGAATTTGAAAATTTTCCACAAAGGAAATCATAGTCCCAGATGGCTTCTTTGATGAATTCTACCAAACATTTAAAGAAGAATTGAGGCTGTGTGTGGTGGCTCACGTCTGTAATCTCAGCACTTTGGGAGACTGAGGTGGGCAGATCACCTGAGGTCAGGAGTTCAAGACCAGCCTGGCCAACATGGTGAAACATCATCTCTACTGAAAATACAAAATGAGCTGGGCATGGTGGCGCACATCTGTAATCCAGCTACTTGGGAGGCGAGGCAGGAGAATCACTGGAACCAGGGAGGCAAAGGTTGCAGTGAGCAGAGATAGTACCACTGCACTCCAGCCTGGGCGACAGAGCAAAACTCCATCAAAAACAGACAGGCAAAAAAGAACAAAATGTATTTGCATGCGTGACTACCAAATACAAATTGTTTAAGAGATCTCACACACAAGTTAAATTCTATTGTATCTGCATTTGAGTCTGTCATTGTACACAATGAACATGAATAATAAAACTCAGACTGATAATTTGAATTTAAAATTTTCTTTAATGATATTAAATAGCAAATGTAAAACAGCATGCCAAGTTAAGAGAAAGACTGTGAAAGACAGAAAAACACTTTATAATTTAGTACTTTCAATGTCACATTTTCCTACTGTTTGAAGAGGGGCCCCACATTGTCACTTTGCCTGACATATCAAGGTGCCTGCTCTGACTGAAGGAGGCAGACGTAAGAGCCGCATACCACAGAGTCACAAGAAATGTGTGGACGGACAACAGTGCAGATCAAAAGGCAGCTCTCCCTCTTTCACGTTTCTAGAGCACATTAACTATATTGTTTGTATGGCCTTTGCCGCATTTTGGGTTGAATTTTGAATATTTTGTGCTGCTTCTCCATGTTCCACCACCTACCTAAGTTCCTGGAGATCTGGGTGTGATTCAGCTCCTTGTAATCCCCATAGGACCTGCTGTAAGAGCAGATTCTCAACAAATGCATCTTGAAATTTTTCTCCCAAACCAGACCTCAGAATGCCTACTGAGGTTTCCATCTGCGTCCCTGATTTGCTGTGGTGCCTGGCCTGAAGTACATCACAGAGCAGACACTCAGGCTGTGTGGGCCCACTCTGTCTTCGGAGAAGGCTTCATGGGAGCTGCCATTGGGAATAGAGAGGGAGGACACCAGTTCTCTCCAGACCCCCTCCTTTCTGTTCCTGATGAAAACACCTCGGTTTTTCTCTGAAGAACTTAAGCCTCTTTACCCTCACTGCATGTTCAGGCTGAATTAATTCCTGCCCCAGTTCTAGCAATGGGCACAGCACCCTGGCCTGGCCGATCAGCATAACCCATCTCACACCCAGAGAAAGAAGACTGATTCAGGAATGGGCATCAGACCCAGTTCTGCTTACTCCTGTGGCTTTTGTTGGTATGAATTTGTCCACTGGAATTAAAACTGGAAAGATAAAAACCATGGCATTGGAGCATGGGGTGGTGGTGGCTATAGAGAAAATAAATGTCTTATTAATGCAGACAACAGAGAAGGAAGCAGAACTAAGTGATGGGGTGATACGGAGTCCTGGAGACCCTCAGACTCCAACTTGGACAAAAATCATCACAACCCTTTCAGTTCCATGAACCAATAAACTTCTTTTAAGGAAGAGGAGGCTTAAGCCAGTTTAATTTGGGTTTCTACTACATTTAACCAAAAGACTATCTTTTTTTTTTTTTTCCAGTACCAGTGGGGCACCTATGTGGCCCAGGCTGGTTTCAAACTTCTGGCTTCAAGTGATCCTCCCATCTCAGCCTCCCAAAGTGCTCCCAGAAATTATTTCAGGAATTTATGGTAGACTCGCCAGTACCCACTGCTTCTCTGATGTCGGTCCTTCCCACCAGTATCTTCAGTGGTGTTTTTATCTCATTGTCTAAGGCCTAGACAGGCCTCTCTGCAGGACTGCATTCAAGACACACACCACTTGCCATTGTGTTCTTCCTGGAAATTAAACCAGTTAAGGAAACTTTGGTATGCGAGCTCTTTTGGAGCTGCCCCACGTTTACCCAGGAAACACAGCTGTGTTCAGAGGTGACGTCAGGCTATTCAGTGACGAGCTCCCTGCACATTTCTCGGGAGGTGGCAGGTAGCTTCAGATTTTGTCTAACAGCACATCCTGGGAAGACACTCAGCCTCACCTTATCCCCTCAGAACAAGTTTGGAAACAAGATGCTTCCATGGGTGCAGGGAAGGCTTCCAAATGTGAAATTTCTTTTATAAGTCTTAGGCATCTCGTTAGTGCCTAGTCCAGCTGATACCGAAAGGCTGCAGACTTAATTAAGGCAGAGCCAAGTTGGCAGTCTCTATCTTCCATAGTAGCAACAGGGTTTATCAATTTCTCTCCAAGAGTGAAAAGAATCGGGCCCTGTGCTGATGATCCTTGATGGACTTCTGTGTTAATTGGCAAACAGTACAGTTACTAATCACATAAGAGTATGAGCTCATCCTGGTGCCAGAAAAATACACTCTCAAAGGTCCGTAATCACACCCTGGAAATCCCATTTCTCTTCTTTCTTGCCAAGTTTTCAAAGAAACATCATAGAAGAGAAGAAAACATGACTTATAGGTGATGTGTTTGAAAATACAAGAGTTTCGAAAATTCAGAAAAAGCTCATTCAGACTGACTAATCCCTTTGATGGGAAAGCAGGAGGAGGGGAACTTCCGAAGAATGTTCTATGTTGACACTACCTCACTGTATAGTGATTTAATAGAGCCCCCGTGCTGCTCAGTGTTAGCTCTGGAGCCACCAAGCACCGACTCCCTGTAGGTACACCCCCTACGAGCTGTGTGACTATGGGTGAGTGACTTAACCTTTCTGTGCTTCTGTCACCACATTGTTACATCACATGGTAATAGTATTATCTACCTGAACAACAGGGTTAAATACACTGGACATGCTTATAATAGTGCCTGGCACATAGTGAGAGCTATAAAAAAATTAACGTTTTATTATAATTAGCCTCATTATAACACACAAAGGGCAGGAGACGTAAGTTCCATCCTGTTAGATCACAAAGGTCTTCGTGCATCACTCTGCTCAGAGGACATCATCAGTCTCTACATTGAACAAAAGCATTCCATGACATCAAAAGAAGACTTGGGATCATAATTCCTAAGGTCTCAAGACCGAGTTAAATCACCTCAACAAAGATATTGCAACTCAGGTCCTCTCCTTTTTGAAGCTTTGCAATGGCAGAACATTCACTGGGGATGTTTTAGCAAGGCTGGGTGTGGGTGGCTACTCTTAGAGGAGCTCGCTGTATCTTGGAATAACTCTAATATTCATTCATTCTACATACACATTGAGTATCTTTCGGATGATAAGTATGGGTGAATAAAATGGACGTGCTCTACCTGGTGGAACTTAAACTTAAGTGAGGGTTAAAATTATAGAGATATATACCCCTACATGTACATACTAACTCATATATAAGTAATATTTCTTGACATAATAAATCATTATGCAATGCCTTTTATAAACATCATCTTATTTTCTCCTTCCCAAAACCTCACAGTAGAATTACATTATACACATGTTTAACAAATACATCATTTGATTATATGATCTCGGAACAAAAGGAAGAATGAGAGAAAAATAGAATTACTCTCTGATCCCCCGACACCCTCTAAAAAATTGGATCTTGCTCTGTGTTGTAACAGGGAGTTTGGAGACAGCCCATGCAAAGAGAAACAGGAAAGAGTATTTCTTTATATTGCGAGTGTTTAGGGATTCAGGTCCTGGTAATCTCAGAGGAATATGACAAGCGCTTTCCAAGGGTTACCTTGACAATTTGCAACTTTTGCACTATATGGTCACATTGGAGCCAATATTCCATATAAGAATTAATTCAATTTTATGATTATCATCCACAGTTTACAGAGAATGGAAATGAGGCTCAAAGACTTGAGATGATATGGCCAAGTTCAAAGAGTTAGAAAGTGGTGGGGCCAGGATTGGACCAAAATGCTAGAGTTTGAAAGTCTAGTCCTTAAGCTATGTTTGGATCTGGGATACTTTTTTTCTTCATCATCTCACTATGTTGCCAGGCTTCTTACACAATTATTTGCAACCATGTAAATCTTTCTAACCTCTCCCAACAATAGCATTTGTACTGATCTTTTTCAAAGTTCTCTATTAACTTCTCAGAAATTCCAAGCACTATTCTTGCCTACTTTTGATACAGGGAGAAACTATTTCTTCGTGTTAAATATTTTCTGTTTATCAACAGATAAATAGAAGAGTGGGCCTACTCTTTATACTTATTTTTGAGTAAGTACTTTACATATTATTTGTGTAATAAACAAATTGTGTGTGTGTGTGTGTCAATACAAGATAAAACAAAATAAAAACAAGTCATAATTCATCCAGAAGGGCTAATCAATCAAATCAAAATTTGAATTCATATGAGAGTTCTAAAATCTAGCTCTTCACCCCTACATCATACGGTCCCTCCCAAATTAATAAGACAGTAACAACACCTACAAAATGGTTATTTCTAGACATTTGAGTCAAAGACTTCTAAGGAGGGTCCAAGCTAGAAATCACAAAACAGATCTGTCTAATTAGTCTACCTTGCCTTCTTGTCCGTAAGCTCCCCGTGACTCCCTTTGGTCCTGGGCAGGAAGAATATTGTAAGTGTTATTTGGCCTGCATTAATGTCATGGATGATTGAGGGAAACTTGACACCTCTTTCTGTCTCATATGCACCTTCATTCATTGAAAAATGAAAGCATATTTTGAGTTCCTGCTGTGTGCAGCACAGAGAAAACAAATGAACTAAGACTTGGTTTCTGTTCTTATGGAGTTCAGATCAGGAGAAAGGATTAAAAAAACAATTAACCAAACAAATACAAAAAATAATAATATGTAAGTGCTACAAAGGACTTAAATCATATCACTCAACTTTTAATGAAGCCTTAATTATTTGTCAAGTTGTGTATTAAGTAATGTACATTCATTATCTCTTGATGATACACATTCATATCACCATACAAAGCATATTAACATATGATGATAGCGCAGCACTGAGCACAGTGTCTGGTACTTTGTAAGCACCTCAGTAAGTAATCAATTTTCTTGTTATTATCTCATTAATCCTTATGGTATCCCTTTTAAGAGGCTGGTATTGTAGTACTCATTTTATTAACAAAAGATTGAAGTTCAAAATAATGATAACTGCCTGGTGGCGATTATAGACTTTACCTTTTGAATAAAGTAATGGGTCGATTTTATGCGTTAACTTGTCCAAACTATAGACCCCAGTTGTCCAATTAAACACTAGTGTAGGTATTGCTGCAGAGGTACTTTGTAGATGTGATTAAACTCTATAATCACTGACTTTCAGTAAAATAGATTATAGCCAATAATCTGGCTGGGTGAGCCTAATTTAAGAGCTGAGCAGAGGTTTTCTCGAAAAACAGAAGGAATTCCCCATGTCCCGCAGCATCAGTTCCTGCAGAGGGATTTGTAGTTCTCCTTCCTGAAAACCTGCAAATGGATTTTGGACTCACTTAGACAGCCCCTACTTTTGCATAGGCTTATTCCTTGCAATGTGTCTCTTAAAGATGTGCATATCATACTGTTTCTGTTTCTCACCACCTGACGGATACAGTTGAAATAATGGCTACTTAGTGGTACAACCAGATTTGAATAGATACTCAAAAGTTAAAGTCCATAATGACCACAAAACAATTGCTTCATCAGTTATTTCATAAGATACACAAAATTAAAATTTCATCTTATCTAAAAAAGAGTCTTCAAAAGTCAAAATTAAATTTCAAAACACTTGATTAAGCAAAATGTCCCAAAATAGCTGATTAAATGTATTTTACGTAATGTGAGGTTGTAAGAGTGGCAGAAATATCTCAGGAACCTCAAATCTCATAAACACTGACAACAAGGCTTATAGTTTATTATATCCTGGATTCTGCTGTATGCAAAAAGTCCCCAGCATAAGAATCAACTCAGAGGTTCATTTTCTTTATCTGCCGTCAGCTGGCATCCCCACGCCAGTCTCTGGATGTGTCTCTCATGATATTTTGTTTACCTCCCTTTGCCTTCAGTTCTGATTTCTAAAGCTGTGAGACAGCTGTAAACGTCAGTGAAAGAAAACCTAGGGTGTTTGGCTCAACTCAAATGATAATTTGCCATCCCAGTACTAGGCATTAGATATCTCTGGAGCCTGCCTGGCCCAATATTTCAACTCTATTTTTGTGTCCCCTGATAACATACTAACATCTTGGTATATGCTTTCAAAACTCAAATACCTGTTGTTCCCTGAAGAAAATGAAGAAAGTCATTTCAGATAAGATAGTACTTGGTGAAAAATGCAATAAAAATTCAGTTCAGCTCAATGCATGACTTTTATGTCAAGGGGTTGATAGCCAATATGGGGAAGAGTGGAAAGTGTTTGAAAGATGCTTCCATTCTCTCTCTCCTTGTGGGCAGCGCATGCCCATCTGCACCGTAGAGAAACTAGGTAGTAACTTCCACCTACTTGACCCCCCCTTGGGGTCACTACAGGGGAGATTCCTGGCCAATGGCTTGATGCTTGGCTCAGCAAGTTTTCTTGATCAAATATATCTGCAAAATATATGCAACAAAATATAAAATCGGTGTGTCTTTAACCTCTCTGTGGAAATCTTGGAGCTAGTGAAGCAACAATAAAGATAAAAGTTTATTCCGTAGAGAGATGGAGGAAATACACCAAGAAAAACTAAAGAGACCATAAGGCCCATGAAATAGAGGTCAATTTAGTGTCCAGAACATTAAGAGTGGTCAACCAGTGTCCACTGAAAGAATGTGAAGTCATCAAACAGTGCTGTACTAACCACCCCTCAGAAAATTCCCTTTTCTTAGTACCATCTCTATGGAAATAGCAACAGGGAAAGCATGGTCCTGCCTGCCCTGGAATGCTGACTGGTTTATAGGCGAACACCTGCCCCAAACTAGGCCAGTCCATGACAGGAATGAAATTTAGGCATCCAGTCTCTGTCTTAGCTTTAGGCATTGAGTCTCTGTCTTAGCTTTCTTCATGAAAAGAAGGGATATAAGCTTGGGACAGTTGGTGGTCATTGACTGAGACATGCACTGAGAAAGAGAGCTTTTCTGTAGCAGAAAGAAGCAGAATAAAAGCATTGGTTCCAGCTCATCTTTAAGGGAGGGGTGGCTAATTTCCTGTCCTTGCTGTCCACAAGACGCTCTAACATTATCATAACTAAAGTCAATGCCCTTTTCATCTTGAGTCCTCCGGGAGGGTTGCTGGCCTGAGGTCTCTACAGCTTTCACATAATCCTGAAGAATTTAAGGCACCTTCCCTGGTCACATTTTTCACATCTAAGCCAGAGATCAGAATAGACCCTACTACACTCCCTGCGGCACATCCTTGGCCTCACTGCTGGGAAGGTAGAGGGGTCATCATGAGAGGCACTGAGCTAAGGGTCATAGATGAGGGTTCAACGCTCAGTTACGCTGCATGTTTCCTGAGTGATCCCATGCCAGCAAATCAGCCGTCTGACTGGTCTCCTTTTCCTCACCTCTAAAATGAGGAGTAATACTATGTCCCACTGGGGTTCACAAAGATGAACAGCACTTTGACCAAGACGAAAGATGAGAGGATGGAAGGCGTATTAATCTGTTCTCGTACGGCTATAAAGAACTACCTGAGACTGGGTAATTTATGAAGAAAAAAGGTTTAATTACCCCAGTTCTGCAGCTGTCCAGGAGGCATGGCTGGGGAGGCCTCAGGGCAGACAGTGCTGGTGTCTCTTCCCTTTTTATAAATAGAGTAATTCCAGCAGGAGGACATCACTGTCATGGTCTCACCTAAACCTAATTATCTCTCAAAAACCCCATCTCCAAATACCATCACAGAGAGGGTTAGGGCTTCAAAATATGATTTTTGGGAGGAGACGGTTCAGTCTATGGGATGGGCCAAAAGGGAACAGATGAGGGTCCCTCTGAAAGGTCCCCTTTCTTAGAGATGAGAGACAGAAGACACAGAAGACAGACAGAAACTCTCTTAGTGGTAGGTTGATGACTGATGCCCACACTTAATCCCTGGAACCTATAAATGTCCCCTTAATGACAAAAAAAAGGGCTTCACAGATATGATTGAGTTAGGGGTTCTGAGATGGCATGACTATCATAGATTATCCAGGTGGACCCTAGATTTAATTACATACATCCTTAAAAGAGGGGGGCAGCACAAGATTTGACAGACCAGGAGAAGGCCATGGGACTATAGAGGCAGAGACTGGAGAGAGCGACCCTAAGCCAAGGAATGCTGCAGCCAGCAGAAGCTGGAAGAGGTGAGGAAGGATCCCCTTTAGAATTTTCAGAGGGAACACGGCCTGCTGGCACCTTAATTTGGGCCCTGAAAAGCTGATTTTGGGTTTCTGGCCACCAGAACTGTGAGAGGATGCATTTCTGTTGTTTTAAGTCACCTAGTGGGTGGTAATTTGTTATAGCAGAAGCATGAAATGAATACACCATCAGGCAGAGAGGGATGGAGACAGATGACAGCAAACACATAGCTGAGACACAGAGCATGCTGGAGGGAGAAAACAGAGAAACAGGAGAATAGAGGAGAGAGTGGAAGGAGAAGGTGGAGAACACCCTGGTTTCAACATGAATCGGTTGTGCATTTGTGTGCCACTCATTCTGGGTGGGGGGGTCCTAGTTACTGACAGACCCCAGCAACTACACTGAATAATGAGTGCACACGTGCTCATCTCTAATTCCTTCCCTGTATGTGAATCTATTAGCACTTCAGTCAAGCTCTGCCTAATTACATCCGTAACCTGCTAATACAACCTTCTTTGTTGACTAAAGGAATCATCTTCTCCAGCTTAGGCCAAATTAAAATTTAATACAACACCAAGTTGCCACAGAATGAGGATGCAAATAGCAGTTATTTAATTAACACCTAAACCTGATTAGACGGCTCCACTGAAAGAAATTCTCTGGAAGAAAAACCCACAATAGTGACTTCATCAAAGCATGACTAAAATCTCATGTGCGGTCACTGCAAGCCAGGTTTTGGCAGGTCCTCGAGTTAGGATAGACCTGGCTGGAGTCTCTGGCTAATTCTCAATCCCTTGGATAGATCTGTTTTCTGGGTGTTTGGAAAGGAGATGAGAATGGAGAGGGTGACAGAGAGGGGAAGACAGACAGAGAAAGAAAGAGTGAGAGCCTACGTGCCTAAATAAGGAGTCAAAGGCAGATAAACAGAAAGATAGAAAGGTACCAAAGACACAGGCAGAAATTATAACCATGAATGAAAACAAAGACAGAACAAAGCAGAGACAGAGAACAAGCCGGGGAGAGAGATAGCGGCACCGAGATATCCAGGTAGGGAGACAGAGGGACAGGGAGAAAAGGAAGGCAAGGGAAAGAAGGACAGGGTAGAGGAGGGAAGGAGAGAGGTGAGGGAAACTGAGTGGGGAAACCAGAGTGATTTTAACAACAGAGATGGGAAGTCCAAGAGAGAGCAGAGAGATAAAGAGACAGAAAGAAATAAAAGCCAACCACAGCACAGAGAGATAAAAAGACAGATGACTGGATACAGGTGAGCTGGGAAAGGAGGATGTCTCCAGGCTGAAGGAAGCCTTGAAGCACAACGCACTCACCCTTTGCCCCGGGTCTGCCATCATTCGCTCATCCACTCCCAGCTTCCACCAACAGGTAAAACTCATCTCAGGAGTTTGTCAAGTGAGGACAGGTTTTTGTTGTTGTTGTTGTTGTTGTTGTTTTAGAAAACATCTATGGCTCACACCTGTAATCCCAGCACTTTGGGAGGTCGTGGCACGCAGATCACTTGAGGTCAGGAGTTCTAGACCAGCCTGGCCAACTTGGTGAAACCCCCTCTCTACTAAAAACACAAAAATTAACCTGGTGTGGTGGCGCCTGCCTGGAGTCTCAGCTACCTGGGAGGCTGAGGCAGGAGAGTCACCTGAACCCAGGAGGCAGAGGTTGCAGTGAGCCGAGATGGCACCACTGCACTCCAGCCTGGGTGACAGAGTGAGACTGCATCACAAAAGAAAGAGAGAGAGAGAGAGAGAGAGAGAGAGAACAGGAAAACATAAAGAAGGCTCTATGTCAAAGATGGGCAAATCTGATAGGAAACCTTGCTTTTGTTCCCCAAAGCCTGTGGAGTAGCTGTCTTTCAGAAAACACTGAAATAAAGTAGGAATGGCCAGAGTCTATGAAGACTAGATCTCATTTCCTACTGATCACTTCCACATTGACCCACCTATTGGAGAGGGGCTCTCAGAAAGAGTCTGGAAGAACTATCCTTTCTTTGTGTCATTCAAACATTGCAAATTAAAGAATGGAGAATGACTTGTTTTTCTTCTATTTGATAATTATTCACCACCTATTTTTTTTCTCCGAATGAAAGAGCAAGGAGACATGCCTATTGAGTCAGCTTAACATACAAATTAGATGATTTGCTAAATTATGGTAATCCAAAGCCACGCTGACGTGCTGCAGCAGCGTTTCAGAGTCCTACTTCAGGGCAGGAATATGTGTGAATTGACCTGACAGCAGCAAGGCTATTTTTGATTTCTCCTGATGTATTAATGCTCACCCCATCATTTCTTGTCCTGCATCTTAGACCACACAGTAGGCTCTTTTTCCAAGGTGATGCGAGACAAGACACAAGCCAATCAGTTGCTGGCATTTGTCTTGCTAGAAAAACACATACAGAAACCATGATGGGTCACACCTGTATTGAGAGAAAAAGCTTAATCTTTCTCATTCTCTAATAAGTACCCCAGTAGTCTGGGGAAATCATTTGGTTCTCTATTTTTGCAAAGAATTCTTAATTTGCAAGACAACCATTTTCTGGGCCCGCTTATTGCTAAGCGGAAACCTGACAGTCAATAACATATTGTAAATATCACCATGACGGGCCGGGTACGGTGGCTCATGCCTGTAATCCCGTGCCTGTAATCCTCTCCCGTTGGGAGGTGGAGGTAAGCAGATCACGAGGTCAGGAGTTCGAGACCAGCCTGACCAACATAGTGAAATGTTGTCTCTACTAAAAACACCAATAATTAGCTGGCATGGTGGCAGGCACCTGTAATTCCAGCCACTCGGGAGGCTGAGGCAGGAGAATCACTTGAACCAGGGAGGCGGAGGTTTTAGTGAGCCAAGGTCCACCATTGCAATCCAGCCTGGGTGACAAGAGTGAAACTCCCTCACTAAATAAATAAATAAATAAATAAATAAATAAATCATCATGAAGGTTGTGTGTTTGCTGCAGAAGTGTCTGTTCCAGAAAATGATTCTTGTCTTGTTTCTCTTCCCCTTCTCCTCCTCCTCCTCCTCCTTCTCCTTTTGAAACAGGGTCTCACTATGTCATCCAGGCTGAAGTGCAGTGGCATAATCATATCTCATTGTAGCCTCAAACTCCTGGGCTCAAGGGATCCTCTCGCCTCAGCCTCTCCAGTAGCTGGGATTTTACTTTTATAATTTTTTTTGCAGAGACAGGGTCTCACTATGTTGTCCAGGCTGATCTTGAACTGGGCTCAACTGATTCTGTCTCTCCTCGGCCTTCCAAAGTGCAGGGATTGCAGGCATAAGCCACCATGCCTGGCCTCCTTGTTTATTTCCATGAGAGAAAAAGGATGTAAACTTTACTTTTTCCTCTGCAGTGCTGCCAGAGCTGTGTTCTTCTCTAAAATGCACCACTGGGTCTATAGGGATTGAGATCCAAGACAGATGTTCTCTAGCGCCCTGCTCAGGCCCTGCACAGGTGCTGATTACGTGTGGACAGGACTCTGAAGACCTCCTGCAGAGAAAGAAAATGAGATTATTTACAGATCCCTGGGAACAGAATGCCGTAGCAGCTCAGCAATTTATTCAGGTTACGCTGCTCCCAGAAACAAATGCCTCTAAATTCCATTTGGAAGAGGAGCCCTGGGATAATGGTTTTGGATGTTTGATTTGAGCTGATCCTGTGATGAGATAGAAAAAAAAAAAAATCCATGCTTTCACATATTAGATCAATTTAAGGGGTGGCTTTCTTGATCAGGAAGGCAAGTGAAGCTTGAGGGAGGGTAGACATAAAGTTACTGAACTCCGTAATTTATACCAGCAATGCTCAAAGAAATTGAGGGTGCCCGGAGTTAATCTAATTTCCACGTTAATGTGTCATGATGGGATTTAGAAATGACTCTCAAAAATGGCGCTGTAAATGTCGAAGCTCACAGGGCCATGTAAACCCCACGGAACGGAAGACCGCTGAGTGACTCCTTATTTCAGGAGGGGAGCCTTGGGCCACGTCTCCGAAATCATTGAATTTACTTCCCCGTTGACAGACAGGAGCAGAAGCCCAGGAAACCTGGCCGCCTTCCTCGAGGGTTACCAGCTAGAAAATGAAACTCACACTGATTGGCCTCAAATTTATTTCAATGTCTTCTCACTCATGAAGGCAACCAAGTATTAAATTTTTCAGACTTTTGTGTAATCTGGCAGGAGACCCGGAAAAATGATATTCATAATCCCTAAATCCAATTTAGTTGCTGCTTTGTTTTACAAGAAGTCTTCATTTAGATTTCTGGTTTCATTCAGAGAAACAATCCAGTATTGTGTGTGGACACAGGGCCCCGTCGTCTACGCTTTTGCAAAAACAGCTGCAAGTAAAACTTTGTCCCAATGAAGTCTGTGATGCACCAGTGACAGTAATCCTGCCCGCCTGTCCATGGCATGGCAGGCCTCTGAAGCTGCCTGTGCAACAGTGGGTCGCACAGCCGCCTTAGCAGGTCAACGGGAAAGGGGTGATAATTCCCTCTAAATAGATGAGGAAATTGAGGCAGAAAGAGGTCATCTGGTTTGTTCAAGGTTAGGCATGAAGCTCTGTCAGAAGGTGAACCTAATTCTCATAACTTCTAGGACAATGATTTTTTCCCTCCCTCCCTCCCTCCCATCTTCCTTCCTTCCTTCCTTCCCTCCCTCTCTCCCTCCCTTCTTCCTTCCCTCCTTCCTTCCTTGCTTCTTTCCTTCCTCCTTCTCCTTTCCTTTCTCCTTTCCTCCATTCCTTTCTTCCTTCCTTCTTTCCTTCCTCCTTCTCCTTTCCCTTCTCCTTTCCTCCTTTCCTCCCTTCCTCCCTTCCTCCCTTCCTTCATTCCTTCCTTCCTTCATTCCTTCCTTCCTTCCTCCTTTCTTTCCTTTCTTTCATCTTTCATCTCTTTCCTTTCTTCCACCTTCCTTTATTTCTTCTTCTTGCCTTCCTTCCTCCTTTCTTTCCTTTCTTTTCCTTCTCTCCCTTCCTTCCTTCCTACCTCCCTTCATTCCTTCTTTCTCACTCTCTGCTTTCATCCTTCTTTTCTTCCTCCTTTCCTCCTTTTCTTTCTTCTTCCTTCTTTCCTCCCTTTCTCCCCTTCTTCCTTCTTCTCTTCCTTCCTTCCTTCTGCTACTGTGACTATTCAATATAAAGTTAATATAAATCATTAAACACATCAAACTTGTGCTTTGAACCATCATGTTTATCATTCCCCCTGCCTGAGACTATCTTCCCCCAGACCTTTGCTGGCTGGTCCCTTCTCACCTGACTGAAGTTCAGATATCTCCTCCTAGGTGGGCTATCCTAGAGTAGTCATCCCCTCTAAATGGCCCCCACTAAAACGGCCCCCTCTAAAATGGCCCCCATGCACCCCTGCCTCTTTATCCCTTTACTTGGTGGTGTTCTCTCCATCGTATGTGTCATAATCGCAACTTCTCATGTCTGTGTCTGTTTCCCAATCCAAACATCAGCTCTTTGAGGGCAGGGACTGTCTCCCTCATGGTGGCTACTGTGTCCCCAGGCTGAGAAAGAGTGCCTGACCCAGAGTGGTCATAGCAAAGCCTTGTTGAATGTATAGATCCAAAGATGAAGGTTGTTGATTGAATAATGAATAGAGGAAGAACCAAAGGAAGAAAATAAAGGAAGGGAGGATGGAAGGAAGGAGGGAATCAATAGCTTGGCACAGAGCCTGGCATATAGTAAATGCTCAATAAATTCCAATCATTGTTATTGTTAATAATAATAATCTTACCCTACATCCTCTTCCTGCAGGTTTTACAAATTGCTCTGGAGACCCAGAGTCTCTCCTGTATGTAGTAGAGTAAGCACACTGGTTTAAGCACACTGTCCGGCTGTGGAGGTGGTGCCTGCACACTGTCTCAATGTGTAAGTCACGAACAACCACGTGTCCTTTCCCAGAGAGATCAGCCTTGCTGGGGAACAAGTCCTCAGGGGATTTGACCTGTAATAGGGTCACAATGGGACCATGCTGAGATTCCAAAGACCCTCCTCATCTTGCCACTAGCTCCTGCCTTTTCAAAGCTGCTCCTGGACAGATACCCATGCTTATCCAATACCCCACCTGGGCGGGAATATCCACTTCCTCTCATGTCTGCTGGAGGGGGCTTGGGGTTTCTTACCTGACATAAGGGAGCTGGAGCCCCTCATCCCCTGTGCTGAGGGAGGTGAGTGTCAAAGCTAAGACGGCAGTGGCCTTGCCTTGCCCCCTAAATGCATGACCACATTAGTGACCAGCCTATGCTTTGTGGGACCCAGGCAATACGGAGATGCCAATGTCTGGAAACAACCCAGAATTGATTTAATGGGAATAAAAAAGATTTATATTGTGGGTATTAAAACATGTTTCTATGTGTGCTAATTTGTATGGACATAGTGTTGCAGTCTTGGGCATGTCTCTCTCTCTCTCTCTGTCCTCTCTCTCCCTCTTTCTCTCCTCTCTCTCTCCCTCTCTTTCTCCTCTCACTCTTTCTCCCTCTCCTCTCTCTCTTGCTCACTCCCCCTCTACTCTCTCTCTCCTTTCTCCCTCTCTCTCCTCCCTCCCTCTCTCTGTCACTCCCTTTCTCCTCTCTCTCTCTCTCACTCTCTCCCTTTCCTCTCCCTCTCTCCTCTCTCCCTCTCTCCTCTCTCTCTCTCCTTCTCTCTCTCTCTCTCCCTCTCCTCTATCTCTCTCTCCCCCTCTTCTCTCTCTCTCTCTCTCTCTCACTGTTGCTTTCCTACTGGACAGTACCATGCTATAGAAAAAGCTGAAAAAATATTTGCATTATCCAGAAATATGTTTACTAGGAGGCTCCTGTTGGTTAGATGGTTAGAATAAATTCAGACCCACACCGTGGTGAGGAAGACCCCATGACTCTTCCTCTCTCTGTCCTCCTACCAGTCTGGCTCAGCCCAATTGACTTTCTGTGTGTTCTCCATACCAGTTGAGGTTACCGCTACCTCGAGGCCTTTGCACATGTGAGTCCCTCTGTCTGTAATGCTCTCACCTCCTGATACTGGCTTGAGCAACACCAGCATTCTACATCTGGGTCTCTGCTCCCACGCTGCCTGCTCAAACTCCCTTTCTATGACCACTTGCATAAAGCAGCCCCTGTCCAGTAGCCTAGTGGTCTCTTTCCCAGTGGCCGGTTTTATATTGTTTTCTCCAAAGTACTCATCACCATCTAAAGGCTCATGGACTGCCCATACTCTGGAAAAGAACCATAAGGGAAGATATAGCATTTGTCTGGATGGCTCCCGGTTGAGAGCCAGGACCTTAGAACACTGCCAGGCACAGAAAGTGGATCAAGATCTGATCGATGATAAACAGAAGAAATGCAGGCAGACTACGTGGGGATGAATCCATTCACAGGTCATTCGATGGGTCAGCCTACTGACTGAGTGATCTAGCATCTACAGTTCTACCGTGACTTGAACCTAGAGCAGGCTCTTATGAAAATGTTCCTTCTAACAACTGCTCTGTGTTTAAAAACAAACACAAAAAAAACCTAACCATGCCAGTAAGTTTCCCAATAATTTTATTCAATTATTAATTTATTTCTTTAGGAATTTTTTTTTTTTTTTTTTTTTTTTTTGAGATGGAGTTTCAGTTTGTTGCCCAGGCTGGAGTACAGTGGTGCGATCTCGGCTCACTGCAAGCTCCGCCTCCTGGGTTCAAGTGATTCTCCTGCCTCAGCCTCCCAAGTAGCTGGGACTACAGGTGCCAGCTGCCATGCCCAGTTAATTTTTTGTATTTTCAGTAGCCACATGGTTTCACTATGTTGGCCAGGCTGGTCTCGAACTCCTAGTCTCAAGCGATCCACCCGCCTCGGCCTCCCAAAGTGCTGGGATTACAGCTACGAGCCACCGCACCCAGCCAGGAATTTTATTTTATCTCCCTACCATCTGAATTATGGGGAAATGAACTCTTTTTCTTTTTTTTTATTTACTTTTTTATTATACTTTAAGTTCTAGGGTACATGCGCACAATATGCAGGATTGTTACATATGTATACATGTGCTGTGTTGGTGTGCTGCACCTATTAACTCGTCATTTACATTAGGTATTTCTCCTAATGATATCCCTCCTCCTTCCCCCTACCCCATGACAAGCCCTGGTATGTGATGTTCCCTGCACTGTGTCCAAGTGTTCTCATTGTTCAATTCCCACCTATGAGTGAGAACATCAGTGTTTGGTTTTCTGTCCTTGCAATAGTTTGCTCAGAATGATGGTTTCCAGCTTCATTCATGTCCCTACAAAGGACTTGAAGTCATCCTTTTTTATGGCTGCATAGTATTCCTGGTATATATGTGCCACATTTTCTTAATCCAGTCTATCATTGATGGACATCTGTGCTGGTTCCAAGTCTTTGCTATTGTGAATAGTGCCACAATAAACATACATGTGCATGTGTCTTTAAAGCATCATGATTTATAATCCTTTGGGTATATGCCCAGTAATGGGATTTCTGGGTCAAATGTTATTTCTAGTTCTAGATCCTTGAGGAATTGCCACACTGTCTTCCACAATGGTTGAACTAGTTTACAGTCCCACCAACATTGTAAAAGTGTTCCTATTTCTCCACATCCTCTCCAGCACCTGTTGTTTCCTGACTTTTTAATGATCCCCATTCTAACTGGTGTGAGATGGTATCTCATTGGGGTTTTGATTTGCATTTCTCTGATGGCCAGTGATGATGAGCATTTTTTCACGTGTCTGTTGGCTGCATAAATATCTTCTTTGAGAAGTGCCTTTTCATATCCTTTGCCCACTTTTTGATGGGGTTGTTTGATATTTTCTTGTAAACTTGTTTAAGTTCTTTGTAGATTCTGGATATTAGCCCTTTGTCAGACGGGTAGATTGCAAAAATTTTCTCCCATTCTGTAGGTTGCCTGGAAAATGAACTTTTTTTCTTGTTTAGTAGGTATAGTGCAGGTATCTGCAGTTTCTCCTTCTAAATCGAAATAATACATGGCCATCTGTGCCAATGAATTCAGATCACAGAGAAGTCACCTCAAACCAGGCTCTACCTGGTTGATTTAGTTCTTTTGTAAAAACATAAGTCACGTTCTTTGTCTGACTGTCAGTTTTGCCTCAGGGTACACTTTGTGGTTCTTTCTACCAATTTCAAAGACTTCTGACACATTTCTCAACTCTAAATTTACTGGTCACTTCTCTTGAGGGGAGGATAAAACAGCCCTGGCTGCTGAGTTACTGAGTCACAGACGGCAGAGCAGACAGAAAGATCTAAGCTGATCCTGCATCACCTGGCCGGTCCACACTCCTGCAACAGCCTTTGACGCCAATGCCAGAGGGGTAAGGAAGTTGCAGGAAGACAGGTTGGAAGCGATGGATCCAGGTAACAGATGGAATCAACCATCTGCAAAGAGTCCTGTCCATGAGAAGGTCCAGGTGGCTTCAGGACACAGAGTCCAGGCTCCACTTCCCCTGAGGGTTCTGCAGACGAGGAGCTTTGGTCAGTGGCCCAGCCCTCCATGCTCCTCCCTCGTGGGCTGGAGGCTAGGCATCATCCAGGTCTCTGTCCGCATGTCCCCCAGCAGGATCCTCCCCTCACTCCCCCACCTGCCCGCTGTGAAGCCAACTCCACCTCAAGTGAGTCTCTACCTTCCCATGCTGTGCTATTCCCATCACATCGTTTCTGTCTCTGAGATGATCTAGCTTATTTTCTGGTCAATTGCCTGTCTCTCACTCTACGTTGTGAACTCCATGGGCGTGGAGGCCTGGGCCACCTCCCTTAGTGTGGTATCCAGAGCATTGGGCACAAGGCCTGGAGTTAGTAAATGCTCAATAAATACTTGTGGGAAAAATGAGTGGAGCCAAGTCAGCCCAAAGCCAAGTGTCCTTCTCATCTCTGCAGATACAACCTTACGCAGGAAGGTCAACCGATTGGTGTCCTAAACAAAAAATCTCCCAGTCAGTTATTAACACAGATGATATAGAACAGACCCTGACTTTTGCCTCCATGGTACTTACCTGCTTGCTAACAGAGATCAAAAATTGATCAGATAGAAAGTGGAAGTCCCTGATGGCAGAAAAGACGGAGTCTCACAGAAGTAGATGAAAGAATGGGGGTTAAACATAAGACAAAATCTCCTAGAACTATACATAAGCACACACACACACAAGGACAAGGATTACCCACAAGTAGCAAGTTGGTGCAAAGGTAATTGCGGTTTTTGACATTATTTTAATGGCGAAAATCGCAATTACCTTTGCACCAACCTATTACTTACAAAATTGGTGAAATCTGACCAGGCTCTGTGGATTGTACCATGTCGATTCTCTTTTTCTGACATTAAACAAGGTGTTACCACTGGGAGCCTGGATGAATGGCATACAATATATATATATTTTTTGTATTTTCCTCTGAATCTATAATTGTTTTAAAATAAAAAGTTAAATAATGCATAATGAATACCTGTACCTTGTAGAGAGGGGATAGAGCAAGGTTATCAAGTATAAAAAGGTAATAAAGGTATAGCAACACCAACCTCAAATTTTCTTCTCGAACTGGTCTCAAAGTCTTAAAGAGAACTGAGTACAGGTCACTCTCTTACTGTCTGATTTTGTGTTATGCCCCACTGTAAAATGGACGGCCTGAAATTATCATGCCATTAGGGCTATGTGTCTTCCACTTTGGGAACTTTAGACTATAAGGTAAAAGTCCACTCTCCTCAGTCTAAATTTCATGGCTTTCTCCAGCAGACTCCATTCACCCGACCTGTTCATTCTGGACCACCATGGTGAGGCTCCCTCTTTTTTGCATTCTCACGTAGACTTGGACTCTTCCTTGGCAGCGCTTATTACAACTGCAAACACAGGATCCAGTGTATCCCTGGTTGATGATCATCTACCTCCCCCATGACAGTGCAAGTCCCACGCAGTAGGGACTGTATTCTTTGTTCCTTTTATGCCTCAGGCATGTAATAGGGGCCCAGTCAATGTTTTAGAAATATAATGGAATTAATTACTGCCCCAGAGTAGCTCAGAAAGCAATACATTCAGTGACCATGTGGCCATTACTACCCCGTCTATTACATCTATGAATTAGACAAAGGCATCCCTTTCTCAAAATACTTTACGCCCATCTGTTAGCAAGCAAATCATCTGCTGATTTGGCGAGGACAGGACACTGCATTGCCACCTGCTACTAAGCTGCTTTGCTAGACGCTCAAAGCTACACCACCTACGATGAGAACAGCACCATTTTGATCATGATGCATCTGTATAAAGCACAATCTATGGCATCATTTTGGCACATCCGGGTGTGTGTTCAGGTGGATATTGGCTGGGACGCTCAAGCTTCAGCAGGTTGGGGGACATCCATGGTCTTCAGTTTCTCTTCATCCTGGGAGTTGCCTGCCCAGGGTGCTCCTCTGCTCTAGCCAGCCCAAACCCCCAGTGCACCCTTCCCTGACCCTACATGGGATGAAAACTCCATTACCACTTTTGCAAGACCTGTATAAATGTCACGTTCTAAGGCCCACAGAGGATTAAAAACTATATGAGTAAAGGAAAGAAAATAGTAAAGCTACTAAACTCTAAGTTAACCGACATCCTGAGAATTACGTAGTTGCTCAAAAATAAGCAGGGCCCAGACCTTGCAAAGAAAAAGACTCAGTGACTTTGTGGGCAAAGTGAGCAGGAAACAGAAGGAGTCCTTTCTGCAGGGCCCTAGGCACGGAGAGGAAGACTGAGAAGCCAAGACTATTGGTTTAGAAAGTGTTCATTGTGTTCCTCCCCAACGGGGTTACAGCAGATCTTGATCTGCTTATTCTAGACCAAGGTTCCCAGCCCACGGCACATTGGCAGAGTCTTGAGATATTTTTGGTTGCTAGTTTTCAGAGCAGGGGAATGGCACCTAATGGGAAGAATGCAGGGACACCAGTAAACATCCCCAAACCCACCGAACTCCCTCACCACAAAGAATTATCCCCCCCAAATATCAATAGTGCTGAGATTGAGAATCCCAGGTCACGAAAGCTCTAAATTTTGCTGAGCTGACAGTGAATGTACCAAGGGAAGGGGGGACATTGCCCTTTTATCCATAAAAATGTCAGTGTAAGGGCCAAGCAGACGTCCTCCCCTACCAGTTCTTCTCAGTGGCTTGGGGGGAAACCCACAGTCACTCCTTTCTATCAGCTGTGCTCAGTCTTATACACCATGGCATGGATGCTACAGGATAATGACATTATCCACTATTGTAATCGTTTTTTCATTGCTATTTAAAGAGAAAATTGCATTATATTATTATAGGTTATTATAGGTTATTATATCAGATGGTATATAAAACGAGTCTGGGGTTCATATAAAATGCAGTGTGCCAAGAACTATTACTACAAGTAATGTGGGAGGAAAAATGGGAGGTTATTTACTATTCAAGAAGCCGGGCATGGTGGCTCATACCTGTAATCCTAGCACTTTGGGAGGCCAAGGTGGGTGGATCATTTGAGGTCAGGAGTTCAAGACAAGCCTGGCCAACATGGTGAAACCATGTCTCTACAAAAAATACAAAAATTAACCAGGTGGTAGCGGCATGTGTGCGCCTATAATTCCAGCTACTCAGAGGCTGAGGCAAAAGAATTGCTTGAATCTAGGAGGCGGAGGCTGCGGTGAGCTGAAATCACGCCACTGCATTCCAGTCTGGGTGACAGAGTGAGACCCTGTCTCAAAAAAAAATAAAATATATATATGTAATACATATCATATATATTTAATATATATGTAATACATATCATATATATTTAATATATATGTAATACATATCATATATATTTAATATATATGTAATACATATATATATTTAATATATATGTAATACATATCATATATATTTAATATATATGTAATACATATCATATATATTTAATATATATGTAATACATATCATATATATATATTAGACAGAAAGAGAAATATATATATATATGAGCCACAGGGCTCATCCACCCACTTCCTTCCATCTTCACTCAAATGCCACCTTTCCAGAGAGAATTTCCTAGGACTTTCTCTAAATTGCAAGCATTTCTCTTACCCATTTATATGCTATCCATTCCTGGCTTCATGGTTTTTTTTTTTTTTCCTTTTTAGCACTTCTCATGATCTAACATACTACTTACGTTACTTATGTGTCTTATTTTGTGGCTTCCTATAAACATCTAAGTCCCATGAAGACAGGGATGTTGTTGTTTTGGTCCTTGTAAAATTCCCAGTACCGAAAGTCATGCCTGGTATAAACAGGTTTTCAAAAAATATTTCTTGAATGAATTATTGAGAAAAGGATTGGAGATTTTTAGTTATGTGGCCTTAATACACCTACTGTTGCTAAAACGTTCAAAATGTTTGAAATATGTATGTCCTACTTTTCAAAGGAATAAATATCAGGAATCAATAAGCACAAAAATTCTACCTTAGAAGTGATAGAGAAATACAAATAAAAACAAGATAATATTTTATCTGCCAAATTAGCAAGTATTAAAATAAATAAATTGGTACTACCCCGTTTCAGTGTGTATAAGCATTTTCTACACTACCAGTGACAACATAAATTGGCTCAAATTTTCAGCAAAAATATTTTGGTAATGTATAGCAAGTTGCTAAAATTATTTACAAAAATTAAACTAATCATTTAATTTTAATAAATAATCTAGGGAAATAACAAGACAGGAGGATAAAGACATATGAAAATATTTATGGAAACTGCTTAATATCAAAAATTGAGAAAGTTTTTTTAATTCACAAAAATAATTGGTTAAATAAGTTATATTTCAGAAATGTAGTAACCTACTCTGGTCAATAAAACCCTGTGTATAAGCTTATTGAGGGGTGTAAGAAAAGCTAAAAATAGATTCTTATGGTAGATTAAATGTTGCTACAATTCCCTGCCTCTCCCTGTGTTTACACATGCCTTCAAGGTTGTTCAATCTTTTATTTTACTCCTGGCACACTGGATGTTCTAAATCAAGAGCTAATAGACCACTGCTTATATTTGAAAGAACTGAATAGTCATTGATTAGTCCATTCTCAGGCTGCTCTAAAGGAGTGGTCCAAAACTGGGTAACTTATAAAGGAAAGAGGTTTAATTGACTCACAGTTCTGCATAGCTGGGGAGGCCTCAGGAAACTTACAATCATGGTGGAAGGGAAAGCAAACACGTCCTTCTTCACATAATGGCAGAAAAGAGAAGTGCTGAGCAAAATGCCAGAAAAGCCTCTTATAAAACCATGAGATCTCGTGAGAACTCACTCACTACCACGAGAACAACAACGTGGAGTAACCGCCCCATGATTCAATTACCTCCCACTGGGTCCCTCCCACCACACGTGGAAATTATGGGAACTACAATTCAAGATGAGATTTGGGTGGGGACACAGCCAAACCATATCAGTCACTAAGGCCAAATTGAGGTGAACCTGGCCTTTCAACAGAGGTAACTAAAATGGAGAGGCTCAGCAGGGTGCTAACCCCACACAGCAAGTCTGTAAAGGGATGAGAAGAGGTAGAGTTGTCTCCCAGGTCAGTCACCAAGGCCTCCTTCATATCTGTGCTTCCCCTGGGTCTTTTAGGTGATGTCACAGGGTGATTCAGTCTCCCTGAAAGGTTCTAAAAGCACTGCGCAGCAACCCAAGGAGCAGGCTGACCTGACATCCATTTCCATGGAGGGGACTGCTTGCCCGTTTCCCATATTCTCTCCACAATAGAGCAGAAACAAACAGAAGTTTCTCCTGCTGGTGATGCCATGAAAACAGAAACAGAAACACACACTCCACAGTGAAACCAGTACCTTACACTGCAGAATGTGAGAGGGCAACAGAGGGCACATGGACACAACCCTCTGAAGCAGCCCAGCAGGGGCGCCATGGAGCTAGTTAGGCCCAGAGAAGCACTGGTTTCCATTAATAAAGGAGATCAACCTCAAAACAAAACCGCTTGGCAGCTGAGTCAACATCCTGCCTGCTAGCACAACAGGCGCTATTCATCTCCGCATTGAGAGCAGCACGTCACGACAGGATGCCAAGTCTATCTTCAGCAGTGGTGCTCCTGTTTATAGTTTATAGAAAATGATTTATTCCTGGAAACGTTCTAAGGGCTACATTTCCTGTTGGCTAAAAACATCTTTCAAAGGAATCGTAACTAACAATAAATGCAACTGACCACCAAGCCTTTGCTACCCAGAGTTCCCTAGTACTTCACTCAGGTCAATTCAGGCCACACAGAAAAACCAGCTCAGGGGCTGTGGGCCGCCCTTCAACATGATCTTAGCGTTTCCTCTGTCACCACCTGTTCCCAGCCACCATCACCCTCACCTGAATCTGATGGCAGCCTGCAAGGTAGCTACTCTCCGTTCATTCTTGCAATCCCTCATCCCACTCCCCATACAGCACCTAGACTTCCAGTTTCATTTTTTTTAATGTACAAAAGTGAGATAATGTCACTCACCTGCTAAAAACACTCCAGTGACTTCCCACTGCTATTGGAAGAAAATCTAAACTCTCTCTATGGTCCTGGGAAGCCCTGCGTGATTGGCCATCTGTGTACATCCCTAATCTTCGTTCGTAAAAATTTTCCCAACATTCAATGCATACGAGTCCCACTGGCCTTTCTCTAGGTCCTGAAACATAACAGGCTCTTTCCTATTATAGACCCACACAGACACGGACCCCACGGCCTTGAGTGCTATTTCCCCTACACCCTTCAACTCCTCACCTTGCAGGACTTCACTTCAATGCCAAATTCTTGTAAAGCAGATCTTTTTTTCCAACTATAGATCGTAATCCATTATTGAGTCACGATCCCAAAATAGCTGGTATTCATGAGCAACGTTTTGATGACAGAATAGCATATTGTTCTTAGAGGTAAAGAGTTTAGCAAATAAAAATAAATACTTTTTAAAAGAAAAGAATACTGGAGGTCGTTAGAATTTAGCCTCAGTAGCCATATCTGTCCAGTTCTCCCCTCTCCAGAACGGCCTCCCTAGTCACTAAGGTATTAGTGCTTTAGATGCTCCGTGTTGCACCCCTCCGTCAATAACTGGGTATATAGAATTGGCTTTCCATTCCTATGACCTCAGGGGATCAAGAAGCTTTAGTGATGGTGACTGTCAAACTTGGAGGGCCCCTCAATGTCAGAAATACACCAGACGGATTGAAGATGGGGCAATCACACACATGCACACACACACACACACACACACACACACACCTCAGCAGCTGCTGACCCTAGTTTCCAGCAGATGTTTTCTGCTATTTATTCTCTGACACACTTGTGGCTGTCATTAATGCACAATGACTCCTGTTTTCTTGTCTGACTAGGCTAGAAACAGCCAGCGCCACACTGTATGAAGTCTTGAGACAGAGCTGTCTCTTCCCTATGAATCAGAAGGCCTCTTCCCACTGCCTGTTTGACCTTAAGGAAGTCACTTTGGGCTCTCAGATTTTCTCATGGGAAAAATAAAGGGGTTGCTTTCTGAGAACTTTTAAGTCCCTTCTGTGGTAGGGACTTAAATATAGATATAGATTCTTCTGGTCTATTATTTTCATTTCAATAATGTGTTTTTTCATCTTCCCGAATCCTCAACAAGTCAGGACATTTTTAGTTCAAAATGACAAAAATTTGCATTTTAAAAATGTAATATTTAAGTTAAAAAGAAAAGAAAAGGAAGCCATTGAATCTTATACATGAAAAGCCCAGGGGTAGCTCCAGGGACCTAAAGCGAGTCCTCAGAAAACTGTTCCTCTCTATTTTTTCCCTCTACTGTACCATCTTTTGTGTTGATTTCCGTCTTGAAAACATTCTTCTTTAGTAGACGCAGGATGGCATTTAAAAACTCTGTAGTTTCAAGACAAATCCTGGGAAAATTCTCACTGAAGTCTTTGTGATTAGGCGATCATTTGTGAAGTGACTTTGGTAGCCGCAGAAACAGAATGCGTGGATTGGATGGACCGGGCATCGGCCCCACCCAAAGCTCATAGTTTGGGAGTCCAGGGGAGATGGTTCTCCAAGGGAAAATTGGTCTGGGGTGGACTAAAGGGAGAATGTATGTGTTTTTCTTTTTCTTTTCTTTTTTTAAATTTATTTATTTATTTTTTTAGATGGAGTCTTGCTTTTTCATCCAGGCTGGAGTGCAGGGGCACATTCTTGGCTCACCTGCAACCTCCACCTCCTGGGCTCCAGTGATTCTCCTGCCTCAGCCTCCTGAGTAGCTGGCATTATACAGTCACGCGCCACCATGCCCAGCTAATTCTTCTATTTTTAGTAGAGACAGGGTTTCACCATGTTGGCCAGGCTGGTGTCAAACTCCTGACCTCATGTGATCCACCTGCTTCCACCTCCCAAAGTCCTGGGATTACAGGCACGAACTGCCGTGCCTGGCAGAGAATGCATGTTTTATAAGCAAAACAATAGCTGCCACTCCCAGTGTGTTCTAGCTGGAGAATCAACCTTCACAATCACCTTCCCCATTTAAAAAAATCTATCCACAATGATCTATGGATCCTAGTTTACTGGAAGCCAAACTTGGTGATTACAATTCTGAGCCACGCAATCATTTGACCCCAAGATGACATTTAATTCAAACCTTTGTTTACTTGTTATATTTTGTTTTCTCTCAGTATTGATCTCTTGTCTGTGACGGGTCTTACAACCACTCTGAGATTGGGTGCAATTTTCTTGATTTTTTGGGCCCTACCTACTCCTAACTTTCACTCTCTTTCCTGATCCCAAGATTTTGTGCTTAGTGTTTTTCCTGCCCCTTCTTCCTTTTATTCAGGTCTTTGCCCAAATAGCATCTTCTCAGAGAGTCCCTCCTGGTGTACATAAAATTGTGGTTACTTCCTGGTTAGTTCATCCTCACTGTTGGCTTGACCTCCTTAGCTTCTACCTCCTGTCACAATATATGTGTTCACCTGTCTGTGTTTCTATCGTGTGTCTGTCTCCTCTTTCTTCTGGGTTCCTTCATCTGGGATCTGTGGATGGAATTTAGTTCTGTGGAATTTCGTTGACAAAAGGGAAGGAATCACAGTTTTCACTTTCATTAAATCAGTTTTTACTTTCATTCAGCATTTTCTTCAATTATGATTATGGTATGATTCGCAGTCTACTGCTCATACTATTAGGTTTGTATTATTGTGTAATCATAGGCCAGTGTCTTTATCACCAATGCAGACTGCACACATTTCCATGTTATTTTAAGCTTAGCAGATGATTTGAAATAACAACTTTTTTGCCACTGTAGAGAAGATTCTGAGGTACAACCTATAGTCTCTGTAAGGCCTGCAGCAAGATTAGTGCCCAGCTGCCTGGTGTTAACCTAACCGTTAACGCACTTCCATGGACTTCCCTATGTTACTTCCCCACTTCCCTAGAAAACTACTTTTATGTAAATTTTTGTCTTAGAGAACTTTTAAAAAAGTACAAATAAACCAGGTCATCTTACCCCACAGAGTATGATGTTATATTGTCATTGTCATGTGAACTTTTATCAGATCGTTCACGTAACAGGTGCGATTTATTTTGAAATACAATGAGACAAAACTAAACTGAAAAACGAATTAAAAAATCTCGAAGATCTGCAATCAGATGTATGTCTTCATAGTTCCTAGGGGGTAAGTTGTTAACTTTTGCATCAACTTATGACCGATGAAATTGACCCTACGTGACTCAAGTGGGCTTAAACCCCTGGCTATTATCAGCAAGCACTCCTCCAACATAGAAAAATGAACACTTTTATTTTCTATGTGGGTTCACTTTACATTTGAAAAGTATTTAACATAAAATTTTACTGTATCATGATCTAAGACTCTGTGGAATCATTCAAACAAAACAGATGTTGAATTGGTACATATAGCCCCAAATTTCTCAATAGACTGGATATAAAGAAACTCAGAGATACTTGCAGTCTCAAGAATGCAGACTCACAGGCTATGGGTGAGCCTCTGTCCCCTGTGGGTGGATTCCATCCACCATGCAGAGTCAGTCTATGGATGGTCCTCTCTGGGCCCTAAATGCGTCCTTCAAAGGAGCCTGCTCCAGGGCATGGGAACATTAGAAAGATGGCACCTGGGCTATGACGCGAATGAAGAGAGAAATTAGCCATTAGTAGTGAAGGAAAAGGCTTCAGGCTGAAAGAGGAAGAACTAGAAACAGGAATGGAGATGTGCCATTAACAAGGCAGGAAAATAATAAACAGAGTGGTATTCAGGTGCCAAGTGAAGAAGGGGTTTGAAGAATAAAGGGATCATCAAACCCCGTTTAATGCTGCTGGAAGGTCAAGGCAAAGATTTGTACCTTTGACATTCAGACCTCACCATCAAAAATGAAAGAGCACAACAAGGCCCTTTGAAAATATAGATCTCAATAACAACAAAAAGGAACATTATCATTATACATTTGGCAGGTGTTCGCTCTTTTCCTGAGTTCAAAGGTGTTCAGTTAAGCCTTCAGATGGTGGGATGAAGCGTCACTGGGTCGACACACAGGGGCAAAGTCTCCAGGTGGAGATAAAATGAAATGACACGTTGGGATGCCAGAGACCACACGTCAGTAGCTGCCCATTTCAATCGCTGTGCTGAGAATTCTCACCACTCTTGAAGAACCCAGGCAAGGTTTACTGAGGCCTCTGACTATCCAAGGTGATCTGGAGAGAAAAGGACTTCAGACCTCACTATCTCATTGGCAGTGTGTGATTACTTTCACCCGCAGGCCAGCTAAACTCCATATGCACATGGACCGAGGGTCACTCAGCTGGCCTCCTAAAGGCTCCTCAGTCTGCCGGCCTCCTGAAGGCTCCTCACTCAGCCGGCCTCCTAAAGGCTCTTCAGTGAAGGGTGTCCCTAAACTGGAGTCATGTTTCACTTTATGGAAATTAAGTAGATGTACAAGTTAAACTTTAATGCCAATTTTTAAATAAAAATTTTATAATAGAATCTATTTTTGTTATTTGAATATCAAGTTTATTCTTGCAAAAATGTAGTCACCTTTCTATGAAGAAAACTGGTGGCCAGGTGCAGTGGCTCATGCCTGTAATCTCAGCACTTTGGGAGGCTGAGGCGGGCAGATCATGAGGTCAAAAGATCGAGACCATCCTGGCCAACATGGTGAAATCCCATGTCTATGTCTACTAAAAATACAAAAATTAGCCGGGCCTGGTGGCAGGTGCCTGTAGTTCCAGCTACTTGGGAGGCTGAGACAGGAGAATCATTTGAACCTGGGAGGTGGAGTTTGCAGTGAACCGAGATAGTGCCGCTGCACTCCAGCCTGGCAACAGAGCAAGACCGCATCTCAGAAAAAAGAAAAAGAAAAAAAAAAAAAACCCAGAAAACTCGAAACTCGTTAGTAAAAATGATTCTGATTTCACAGAAAGAATAATAAATCTACCTACTGAAGACCTGTGTTTTTCAGTCCTGATCTGCTGCTAAACTAGCATGGCAGAGAAACCAAAATCCAAATCCTGGCTCTGCCAGTTTCTGGCTGCGTTGCCTCGGGCAAATCACCCTCAGCTTTCTCAGCTGAACAATGAGGATAGTTATATCTTCAATATGGAAAGCCGAAAGGGTTTAAAGAGAAAAAAGATGTCAAAGACACAGCACAGGTGCTGGCACACATTAAATGGTAGCATTGAAGGCAACTTGGTGGCTAACATCATACATTTTCAGGTCATCTTATTCCAAAGTAGATTTTGGTCTTTGGAATGGGATGACCTGAAATGGTATCAGGTTGCTGGAGTGCTATATGATTTGTAACATGTGACAATGAGGAATTTCACTTGCCTGCTTGACCTTCTAGAAATTAAATGGCTTAAAGAGCTTGAAGAAACATACCTAACTGTGAAAAGATGCCTGAACCTAGCATCATCATTTAGGGTACCTTGCAATGCTTGGACCCTCACTCCATGCTAAGCACCATGCTAAGAACTTTACATATAGTAGTATCTCATTTGATCTTCCCAATGGCAGTGTGTGTTAAAGATGTTTATCATACCCATGACTACAGGGATAGGGATATTAGCAAAACATGATTTTTTATTTTTTTAGTTATAAAGGAAATTTGTCATGAACTTCACTCACTCAGTGTGTGTGGATACATTTGTTCCCTGAAGAAGTTAAGAAGAAAAGAAACAGATGACAAAGTTGAAGCATATTCAGTTTTTAATAATGGGGAATGAAGTGACCACATCTCAGCTATATTGATCAATGGAAGAAGATAGATAATTAAATTTTCAGTCAACATTTGAAAAGTGTGTTCATAAAACAAGGTATACCATTTATTAATTTAGAATTTGAAATAGTTTTATATGTAAGAAAACCCCAAAATAACAGTGGCTTAAGTAAAATAGAAATCCATCCCACTCTCATGTAAAGAAGCCAAAGGTGAAAAAGTCCAGGACTGATACGACAACTTCATCGTTATCAGGAAAAAAACCCAGGGTGCTTCTACCTTTATTTGTTGCCATTCCAGCCTGGAGCCTACATTTTCAAGATTCCTCATTGTCCAATATGGCTGCTGGAGCTCCAGCTATCTCATCCAAGTTCAGTAAGGAAAGACAAAAGGGTTCATTTTCAAACTGAATCAACTCCTTTTATTTAGCCACTCTGAAAGCAACCCATACACAACCACCAATATTAAGTTACAAGGCCATACAGGAGATGCTAGGAACTTTGAGAACATAACTGCCCCACAGGAAATCAGGTGTTATTAAAGAAGTAGAACATGGTTATTGTGTAGACAGTTGGCCATCAAAAGAATCTTGAAAAAATTACACAGTTAGTGCTCAAACAGAAATTTGAAATAGATGATCTCCTGCTCTTCCACCAAAGTTGTAATAAAATGTTAAGTTCACTCTGTGGACATCTGGACCAAAAAACAAGCAAACAAACAAAAAAACAAAGTCAGGTGCCCTCCTCCTTTTCCCATCCTCCTCTCCTCCAAGGTTTCTACTGTTCTCCTCTGCACCACTGCCTGAAAGTGGTGTCCGGTCACTACCCTGAGTCCATCAAAGCTTCATGAGTCTGCACTGGGGTTTCCTGTTCACGCCTTTAGAAGACACTGGATGTCACAAAGAGTCTCCAGTACAGAGGGAGCAGTGATGACATGGAAGAGCCACAGTGCAATTTCCCTGCAGATTTTACCCTTAATTAGGATGAAGGGTGTGGTAAGCCTGATAACGGCCCGCAAATGTGTCCACATCTTAGTCTCCAAAACCTGTGACGTTAACACTTTATGTGGGTAAAAGGAACTTTGCAAATATGATTAAATTAATAATTTTGAGACAAAGGGATTTTCCTGGATGATCTGGGGAGGCCCCCAGTATTCACAAGAGTCCTTACATGAGGAAGGAGCAGGAATCGTGTGGAGAAGGCTGTGATGTGATAGAGACAAGGCAACATCAGCCGGAGGCAGAGGCTCAGCCACGAAGAGAAGAGAGCAGAGTTCAGAGGAGAGATCTGAAGACGCCGCAACGCTGTCTCTGAAGATGAAGGGAAGGGGCCGTGACCCTGCACTCACAGGAGGCCTCTAGAAACAGGGAAAGACAAAGAATGAATTCTCCCCTAGAGCCATCAGAAGGAAAGCAGCCCGATGACCCATTTTATATTTGTGACCTCCAAAGCTGTAAAATAATAAACTTGTGATGTTTTAAGCCACTTAGTCTGATGATTTGGCACAGAAGCAATAGGATACTAACATAAAGCGTATCTCAAACGTGGCACAGATGACTCTGCAGTTGGTGCTGGATATAGTTGGGCATCTGGGTCAGGTAGATTTGCCATCAAGGGCATATTTGTGGTTGACTACCGTGTGGCAGCTAGCTTTCCCTGAGCAATGCCAGGTGCCCTCTGCACCCTGGTATCACAGGCTAGTGCAACAAAACTGGCCTTGAGGGAGTCCTAGAGAAAGGAAAGCACACAGAGGAATGTCAAAGAATAATAAAAATGATAACAGTTACTTGTCATAGCCACATGTGTTGGATGCTTGCAGAATGCCAGGGTTCTTCTAAGCACACCCTGTGCATCCCCTCACTTGATCCTCAGCCTTGGGGTAGGTGTTGGAATGTGTCCATTTAATAGAAGAGGAAACCAGAGCACAGAGAGCTTCAGCCACTAATATGGTTTGGCTGTGTCCCTACCCAAATCTCACCGTGAACTGTCAATAATCCCCACGTGTGAAAGGCGGGGCCAGGTGGAGATCACTGAATCATGGGATCTGTTTTCCCCATTCTGTTCTCATGGTAGTGAATAAGTCTCATGAGACCTGATGGTTTCATAAATGGGCATTCTTTGACATATGCTGTCTTGCCTGTTGCCATGGAAGATGTGACTTTGCTCCTCATTCACCTTCTGCCATGATTTTGAGGCCTCTACAGACATGTGGAACTGTGAGTCAATTAAATCTCTTTCCTTTATAAAATATCCAGTTTCAGGTGTGTCTTTATTAGCAGTGTGAGAAGACACTAATACAACCACCTCCCCAGGGTCTCAGAGCTAAAAATGTGCTAAATCAAATTCAACCCACTGGTGTCTGATTCTAGAGCCAGGGCTCCTTGCTTCTGTGCTGTGTGGTTGCCCAGGGATGGTCTCATCTTCTTCCCCTGCCTTCATTCAGTCATGCAAAATGCAATTGCCCCACACTTAGAGGAACAGAAGGTGGAAGGCAAAGAGATAGTGTAAAAACTAAACACAGAAGAGAAAAGAAATGAAGCAAAATGATGGGGAAGGAGGGAGTTAGATGGAAAGAACACCCCTCAGGTTACACCAAGGATCGACCTCAGAGCTGAAAAATGAGTCTGAGAAACAATCTTCTCCTTTTCCCTTACAGCATACAATATCTTCGCCTCTCCACACTTACCTGCAACTGTAGTTTAAACAAGACTCATGGAGGGGCTCCAGACACACATCAACTCTGCTATTTAGGTCCATATCCATGCCTGGAATGTTGTGCTTTGACTTCCCAGGATAGAAAATGCCTGTGTGTCCCTCAAGACCTCATTGCTCAAGGCCTGGCAGAATGACTCGGTTTCTTTCTTGCCTCCCCAAGCCCTACCCTAAGTGTTCCCACAGCATGTGGTCCCCATGGTTCTCCAGCTTTTCCAGGCTGGACTGGAAGCATTCCTTTTTATGTGACTGCTGACGCATCTAGTCTGGTGGGTTGTCAGACTCATCTATTTCCAGTGCCCATTACCTCTTATCTTGCCCAGGGTTGGGATATAGGAGACACACAATACATAATCATTACGTTCTAGCATTTCCTTCTCATTGCTGCAAGGATTTCAAGAAGTAAGCTGTCTGCAGAGTTAGAGCTGCAGTGAATGGTCCTGTGCCTGCCCCCACAGCCTCTCACCTGACAAATGTCCCAGCAAAACCACAACCCCCTCCCTACGTACTAAGATTCTTGAATGCAGTAAGAGAGTAAATAGGGCTAAAAGCAGAAGGGATTACATTGTTCTTTGTATCTCAATCTGTGCACCTTTTCCCCACCAATGTATTTATCAAATATCTACCATGCATCAAGTACTATTTTAAAGAACTTTATTGAGGCCTACCTGATATAAAATAAAATAAACATATTTTAACAGATAATATTTTTTAAGTTTTCATGTGTATGTAAACCTGGGAAACTATCACTACCATCAAGATAATGGCCAATCAAGAAAACATGCTGGTGAGGCTGCAGGGAAAAGGGAATGCTTCTACACCGTTGGTGGGAAGGTAAACTAGTTCAGCCACTGCGAAAGCAGCCTGGAGATTTCTCAAAGAACTTAAAACAGAACTACCATTCCACCCAGCAATCCCACTACCGGGTCTATATCCAAAGGAAAATAATGTATTCTGTCTAAAAGACACACAAACCCATACGTTCATTGCAACGCTGACATAGGATCAACCTCAGTGTCCATCAACAGTGGATTGGATAAAGAATATGTGGTATCTGAACACCAGGGCATACTACGCAGCCACAACATAAAACAAAATCATGTTCTTTGCAGCAACATGGATAGAGCTGGAGGCCATTATCCTAAGTTACCTAACTCAGGAACAGAAAACCAGATATCACATGTTCTCACTTATAAGTGGGAGGTAAACATTGAATACACTTGAACACAAAGATGGCAACAAGAGACACTGGGGATCACTAGACCAGGAGGGAGGGAGGGAGAGGGCCATGGCCTGAAGCATCACCTGTAGTTGGCAACTATGCTTACTGCCTGGGTGATGGGATTGCTGGGACCCCAGGCCTCAGCGTCAAGCAATTTATCCATGTAACAAACATGTACATATATTAAAAGTTAAAATTTTAAATATATATAATGACCAAAAGAGCTCGTTTGTAACCCTGAGGTCAGGAGTTTGAGACCAGCCTGGCCAACATAGTGAAACCCTGTCTCTACTAAAAATACAAAAATGAGCCAGGCTTGGTGGTGCACGCCTGTAATCCTAGCTACTCAGGAGGCTGAGGCAGGAGAATGGCATGAATCCAGGAGACAGAGGTTGCAGTGAGCTGAGATCGTACCGCTGCACTCCAACCTGGGTAACAGAGCAAGACTCTGTCTCAAGAAAAGACAAAAAGGTTCATTTGTGCCATTTTGTAATCCCTCCTGCTCACCTCTCCCTGGAGTCCCCACTCCCCATCGGCACACAGTTACTGATCTACTTTCTTACACTGTAGATTTGTTTGCATTCTCAATGATTTTTAAAAATGCAATCATACACTTTCTGCATAGCTTCTTTGATTTAGCATATGTCCAGATCTATCACTATTACAGCATATATCAAAAGTAACTTCCTTTTCATAGCTTAGTAGCATTTTGTTATGTGTATTAACTTTTTTTTACAGCTTCATAGTATTAGTTATACCATTATTTGTTTATCTAGTCACCTATTGATGGGCATTTGAGCTGTCTCCAGATTCATGTTAGTTCAAATAAAGCTGTTAAGAACATTCATGGAAAGTCTTTGTATGAACATACAATTACATTTCTCTTGGGTAAATACCTAGAGGTAGAACGGCTTCATCACAGCAAAGTTATATGTTTAATTTAGAAAAAGTGGCTATACTATTTTACCTTCCACAGCAGAACATTCTAGATTCTCCAAATACTTACCAACACTTGCAAAATCTTTTTTAAAAATTTAATAGATTTTTTTAAATTTAAATTTTTAAAAGGTGCCATTCTAATTGGTATGTAATGGCATCTCATTGCAGTTTTAATTTGTGTTTACCCAATGACTAATGATGTTGAGAGCATCTTTCTGTGTTCACGAATCCATTTGCCGTCTATCCATTTTGCTATATGAGATGTTTGTTACAAATGGTGCCCTTTGAACTGGAGCTCACATTGAAATTACGGAGCAATCAGCTGCAGCCTGGGAGGAGAAAGCTGAATAGATTGGCAGTAACACGAGAACGAGCCTTGTGGTGAAAAATGTAAGTGGCTTCTATCCAAATGACTTCTTAATTGTTAGTCATTTGCGATGAATGAGCTGTTCTGCCACTAACAGGAATGGGCTGTGTGTCCTGCCTGCGATGGTGACAATTGCTGGGGCATGGTACCAAAATGAGCAAAGCCTTCCTAATAGAGGTCATTACCCTCCTCACGGAGAGGCAAAAAGACTACACAGGAAGGAGCTGGAACTCCAGCAGTACCGGCTCTCCGGTCATTCACCTCCTGACTGGTTGAGTGATGATCAGTAAATGCTCTCAGAACTCCGGAAAGAGCCAGATAACAACCTGAGCAAAATCTCCCTCTCCACCTGGGTCCCGGAGGTTAAGACGGACAAGGTGATCTACAAGGTCACCATCCAAATCAGGCACGATGAACTTTTATCCCATGAATTTCAGCTATTTGAGGCAGGGGTAAATGTGAAGGAAAGGCAGGTGGGTGGGTAAATGACAGAAGCCAGCCTGGTTGGGGTGGAGGGAGCCACAGAGCTAAGTATCCTGCTATGGAGAAGAGGGCAGTGGTCGAAGTGTGGATTCTGGCCAGCACTCCTCCTTTATTCTCTCAGTGGTGTCATCTCCACTTGGCAGACAGAAAAGTAGAAGCTCAGAGAGGCTCAGGGATTTGGCCAAGGTCAGACTGCCACTACCTTGATGTCTGACCTTGGCAAGTTCTTCAAACTCTCTGCCTTAGCGTCCTTGCTTATAAAATGGAGACACAATAGCACCTATTCAGGAGACTTTTGCAGAAGCCTCCACGAGAAAATACATGTGTGAGTGATGATCGTGGATAATCTCCAGTATGATGGAGGGAGGGTCTGGGGTTTCTGTTTATTGTTACCAGTGAGTAATGTAAATCCACTTTTGCTGAATGTTTCCTTTTTTTTTTTTTTTAATGTTAATCCATAATGCTTGACTCCAAATAAAATTCCTAAAATCAAACCTTGAAAATTAAGTCAAAAATAGAAAACTATTTAGTGGGCCAAAAGATGTTGTGTCGAGCCCACAGGTTTACAGATTGCAATCACATAGGCATGCCATGTGGAATGCGGCAAGCTCGTAATTTTAGTTCTCCAGTAGTAACCACATTCCTGCCACTTTTCCTCTGTTGCTGACCATGTGTTTACTAAGTGCAGGACTCTCTGATCAACACCACTCTTACTCTCTCAGAAGCATCACAAATTTGGTAGATGAGAAAATAGAGGCTCAGAGAGGTTCAGGGATTTGACCAACGTCACACAGCCAGTAAATGACTAAGCAGGGATTTGAACCTAGACCTAGCAGTGTCCATATGGACTCTACTCTGGAGCCTCTGCTGCTGCTCTTTCTGTGGACTATCTGCTTCTTCAACCTCCCTGCTTGGGGACAGATGATGGCCAAACTAAAACTGGACCAGAAGACAACTGGACCAGACATCACCCCAGGCAGGAGGGTAAGCTTCCCACCTTGGCCCCTGCTGCCTTGAGTGTGGGGAAACAGCCAGCAATGAACTGGGCTAAGCCCCAGGTAGCTCATTTTGTCAATGTTTCTGCTTAAGCATCATAGAGTAAAAGCTGTTGTTTGTCCTACAGATGAGGCTGTTTCGGCTTGTGTATGTCCTTGTCAAGGTCTAGAAGTCCCATTCAATTTAAATCTTGCAAGGTGGCTCAAAATATTCTCAATGACTCTAAGGATATGATTTCGCATCTTCATCAGCATTCCTGCTGCAAATTCCCAGGTAGGCATTGACCATATCAGAGTTTCCTCATCCTATCAGGTGATACTCAGTGTTCTAAAAAGTCAGGGACTTATTACAAGGTCTCTCTCTCTCTCACAATTGGAGTCAAGGTAATGGACTGAATCAGGCAGGATGAAAGTGGTGGTTGGTGCATATGTGACTTGAGCAGCCACAGAGCTGAGCCTACTTGTCAATGATGATGCCCTTTCCTGGGGGCCATTTCAATGGCAGGATGTCCACCCTAGGATGTCTGGAATGCTCCTGGCCAGCCACAAAGCATTTGGGCTTATTAACGATGTAACACGAGGCAGTGGCGATAATGATGACCTTAGTTCCAGGGAGACTTAGCTTCACATTATGTTTCAGCCTTGGTGTCATCTTGGAAAAATAAATTTTTATTGGGTTTGTTAGTTTGCTTTTGCTTTGAGGGACTTATTCTGTTATAATGCTGCTCCTTACTGATATCTATATATTTTTCAATTTCAAAGCATTTACTGAATAGGTAATACATGTACCTAATAAGACAAAGAGTGTTAAACAGCCCGTGTATAGAGAAACAGATCATCTTATGCTGGTAATGCTTCATTTCTTAGGCATTTGTTAATTCCATGAATGCTCATTTGCTGTTATTTTTTCAACACTTATTTGGATTGTGTATATTCTTATGTGTGTGTATATATATATATATACTGATATATATATACCCATATAAGTGTATATGATATATATAAGTATATATATAGAAGTATACATAAGTACGTGTGTGTATATATATACACATAAAAAATATATATACATATATATTTTTTTTTGCAAATTCATACTGCCAATCTTGAATCTTAGGGCTCTAGTTTCCATCTTCCCTTTCTTTTTTATCTTTTCAGGAACAGCCTATTCATATACAAATATACATACACTCACACACACAGACATGTAAAACACACATGTACGTAAACATAGCCTACCTTTTACACAAACAGCAGCATATGAAACAAAGTGGTTTGCACTTTGGTTTCCACTTGAGCAAAATATATTGGTGGATGTTCCATATCAATAGAGAGAATACTCTATCTCATTTTTAGTAACCATTGTACTGGTATATGATTACTCATTCCATATTTTACCCAAGATGTCTCATAAAGGTAGAAATTTTGGTTGTTTCCAAATTTGCTATAAAGAATAATGCTAGCTGGGCGCGGTGGCTCACCCTTGTAATCCCAGCGCTTTGGGAGGCCGAGGCGGGTGGATCACGAGGTCAGGAGATCGAGACCATCCTGGCTAACACGGTGAAACCCCGTCTCTACTAAAAATACAAAAAATTAGCCGGGTGTGGTGGCGGACGCCTGTAGTCCCAGCTACTTGGGAGGCTGAGGCAGGAGAATGGCGTGAACCTGGAAGGTGGAGCTTTCAGTGAGCCAAGATTGCACCACTGCACTCCAGCCTGGGTGACAGAGCTAGATTCTGTCTCAAAAAAAAAAAAAAAAAAAAAGAAAGAATAATGCTGTGATGTATATTATTGGAGATGCACATCTTTGTCCTTGTAATTTAGACTATCTGTGGGATAAAAGCCTAGGAGTGGAAATGCTGAGTCTCTAGTATACTTCCTTTCAGCTCACTCCCGGGCTAGTTCAGCTCTCCTGCTGAATGTCTCAGTAACCAACTGAGCAGATCCTCACTGTCTCCACCCACACCTGACAGAACCTATTAGGTTGGTGCAAACATAATAACTTAGCAGATTAAGGTAGCCTGGTTCATACATCAGCAAAAACATCCCCTTTTTCACTTTCCATAAAGCTCTCACCACTTCCAGGAATACCACAAAAACACCTTAAAACTGTTCTAATGGGAAGACATTAACCAGTGTTGTCAAGGGTGTGGAAAAACAGAAACGCTTATCATTGCCATGAGGAGAGTTTATCTGTTTCTGAAAACATTACACGGCTATTTACCAAATGACCCAGCAATTCCACTCATAGGTATCTACCCAAGACAAACGAAAACCATCAGTGCACACATTTGCACAGGAATGTTCATAGCTTCATTTTTCATCAAAGCCAAGAAGTGAAAACAATTAGATGTTCACCAACAAATAAATAGATTTAAAAATCTGTCGTGTATCCCCACATGGAATGTTATTTGGCCATGAAAAGGAACAAAGCACTGACACATGCTACATACAACACGGATCATGACATGGATGAACCTTGAAAACATGATGTGAAAGAAACCAGACACAAGAGAACACACATGATTCCACCAATATGACACATTTATAAAAGGGAATTTAGACAGAGAAAATAGGTTAGTGATTGGCAGGGCCTGGGAATGGGAGCAGGGATTAATTCCAAAAGAGTTTGAGGGAGTCTTATTGAGTGACAAAAATGTTGTAAAATTGGATTAAGATGATGATAGCATACCTTGGAAAGTTTGCTAAAAATTGTTGTGTTGCACACTCATGTATACCAGGCACTCGTTAGGCTACACAGATGAAAAAGATACGATGATCTCTTCCCTCCCAATGCTTCGGATCCAACAAGGACCTGAACAGCAATGATTATTCCAAAGTTCTTTATTTATTATTTATGGACTCGGGCTGATATTTTAAAGCATAAAGATTTCACAATGAAGAAAATGGAGCTTTCAGACTGGTCTTGCAGTCTTGGTAAGTCTCCCGTACTATTTGCACACACCCACATGACAGAAGCTGGGTGGGGCTGAGTCGTGGTGCCCTTGTTAGTCGGAAAGCAGCCTTCCAGTTCCCCAGGCACCCCTCCCTCTCCCCTCTCCTCCCCAGCCTATGCACACATTCACTTTAGAAACCTAGTTTCCTGTAGACATTTTCAGGACCTTTGACCTGTGTGTCCTTGGCTCTGTGCCAGGCATCATGGGAGTTGTGTGACCTTAGAATCCCATGGCTGGCATCGGGAGGCAAATGACACCACAGGTGACCAAGGGTAAAGACGCAGGTGGGCATTCTTTCCATTCAAGCTTTCCATTTTGGAATTCAAATTTCTATTTTTCTTCCAGGTGATGTCTTCTCTGCATTTATAACAGTTTCATTTTAGCTTTATCTCACTTCTGTCTTTATCAGTTTGGTGTCACCTTGCAATGAAGAAGCATGCAGATATGGCCTCAGTTTGGGGGACTCTGTTCAAGACACCCTGTGCCTTGGTAGGTCAGAAGGACAGCACAATCAGGGCAAAGCTGACCTCTGACAAGCAGATAACAAAGGCAGCCTTGCATAGCCAGACACAGCCCCTCTCCCTGCAAAAGCGAACCTGCTTCACAAAGCTGCCTCTTAAACAGGAGTTCTGAACAGCCCACAGGGGACATCCAAATGGGAACTCTGATCGGATGTGAAAATCACGAGGTGGCTGCATAGCTCTCTCAGAAATTAGACTGTGTTCTGTCCCATTAGGTTTTCTACTGCCTGGGCAGCTCATTGTGCTGAGTAACTGCCTCCATCTGCAAGCTCCCGTCCCCTGGAGAGAGATCAGGACCTTATCATCATCAGCTATGAATGAGCTGCCTCATCGGCCAAAGGTAAATATTTTCCAGAGGTAGTGATAATTCTGGGGAGATCAGGAAAGGTTACCAAGTCAGTCCCAAGGTCCACAGAGGCCCCTTGCATGGTCTCTTGCAATTTTTCTTGCTCCTTTTCTGCTGTCAATTAAAAACTCTAGTTTTCTTCATGTAATTTTGAACAGGTTATTTTCCTCAAGGATCTCAGGGTCTTAAGCTTGCTATTTAATTGTGGAGTAAAACCTGAGGTAGATTGTATTTACCAAAAAGGCTATAAAGACACGTTTTATATTATCTTGATGTGACATTAATGCTCTTCCCATCCCAAAGTGAGGTCTACATTTCATTTCTCTTGAACTTGGCAGATCTGGGACCATAGTACAAATTATTCTATGTAACATGTGAGGTGAGATCACAAGAGGAAACACAACTTCCACTGGGTCCCACTTGGGACCCTCACTCTTGAGATATGGCCGCCATTCTGTGAGGGACCCCACACCACATGAGGACGCCACATGTAGGCGTCTGGCCAATGATACTGGCTGACAACCAACAGCCAGACATGTGAGCAAATGACCTTTCAGATGACTTCAGCCCTGACTATGAGGTCATTCCTACCTCCCACAACTGTCCCATGTTCCTAGCTGCGGCCTCACGTCTTGTAAAGCAGAAAAACATCCACGCCCATCATTCACCTCAAATTGAAGATGCATGAACTAAATAAATGATTGTGCTTGTTTTAAGCTACTAAGTTTTGTGGTAGTTTATTATGCAGCCGTAGATATCCAGAATGAAATCCCTCGTTTCCTATTAAAGCGATGTCCTTAGGAAAGTAGGAAAAGTCTGTAACTGGGCAGAACACACTTCCTAAAGCCCTGTTGAGCTCGCAGATACTGAGCTCTGGGCACTGCTCATTGCTCAGGTCCAGCCAGAATCCCAGAGCCTGGGGCACAGGTCTCAGTCAACACTTGCTGAGAAAATGACTGACTGTTCCTTAGAGCTGTACAGCAGCTTGCAGTTTATAAGGCAGAGTAGGACTTCCCCATTGAATTCTGCAGACTGATCACAGGGTAAAGTCCCTTCTTCTCCTCCATGATTATATTAAAATGATGGAAAATAATAAGAAAGTTAAAACCAACCATCAACAGATCAACACCACCAAAGCATTTTGGGAAGAAGAGAAGCAGAAGCAGATGAATGCATGACAAGGTGAGTGATATGGTTTGGCTGTGTCCCCACCCAAATATCATCTTGAATTGTAGTTCCCATAATCCCCACGTGTTGTGGGAGGAAGCACTAGAAGATAATTAAATCATGGGGTTGGTTCCCTCCATGCTGTTCTAGTGATAGTGAGTGAGTTCTCACGAGATCTGATGGTTTTATAAGGGGCTTCCTCTTTCAGTTGATACTCATTCTCTCTCCTGCTACCCTGTAAACGGGTTCCTTCTGCCATGATTGTACATTTCTTGAGGCCTCCCCAGCCATGAGGAACTGTGAGTCAATTAATCCTTATTCCTTTATAAATTACCTAGTCTGAGGCATTTCTTCATAGCAGCATGAGAACAAACTAATACAGTGAGCTTCGTATAGGATAAACACAGACACAAGACTAAATGACTGCAAAAGCTAGGATTCCACCACAGCAGGCAAATATTCCAAATGTTAAACAATTAATGCAACTAATGAAGACATAGGGTAAAAGAAGTGGGAAGACTGCCACTCCTTCATCTTTTAAAAAAGAGAGCCCATCCATACTATTATAACTAAAATTAAATCACGGAATTTTAAACAATAATAGCATCCATAACAATTATAACAATGACTCTAGAAATTGAATTGCTTTTTAGCATAAACACTTTTTGTAACCTCAACAGAATATTTCTCAAAACCAATATCTACTGTAGTCAGTTAGACTTTGTTTGAAGTTGAGTAATGTCACTTCAGATTCTTGGTCTCCTGTTAAATGTAAGTAAAAATAAATTTAGTACATTTTCATTAGAAAGTGCATTCAGAGTACAAGTTGCAATTTTATAACGTACTATTCTCATTCTTTTGATGGTTTGTTCATGTACCTCATGTTTAGAATGATGCCTGGAATGATGAAGGTTGTTTGATATTTAAAATAAAAAAATTTAAGTCTTATGATTTGAGATTTTTTTTGTTTTCATGCTTCTACACATCTTGAAATTTTTATAAGCAGCATTATTTTTAATAAAAACTGAAGTTATTACCAAAACACATAGGGCCTTATATCTCCAAGGAGTTGGCAATGGTGTTGGATGATGGAAGCTAATGCACCTTTAAGGCTGCAAGCCTCCGTGTGACCATCACTGTGCTGGTGGACGGGGAGGCTCCAGCAAGGAGACTGAATTTATTCACATGCTGCTGGTGGGGTGGGGAGGTGGGGAAAGTTGAGGGGAGTAAAGAGTGTAATCCTGCATGAAATCCACAAGCAGGGAGGGTCAGATGAATGGCTGAGTGCTGGGGAGCAGGGCAGACATCACCGCAAGGTTGACGACAGTAAGTGTCCATCAGCCAACGAGTGAAAACATAAAATGTGCATCCCATAAAGGAATAGGATTTATCCATGAAAAAAAAGGAAGCACCAATACATGCCGCAACATGGATGAGCCCTGAAAACATTATGCTAAGTCAGACATAAAACATTATGCAAGAAGTCAGACATACAAGCCACAGATGGTTTGATTCCACTGATGTGAAATGTCTGAAACTGGCAAATTTACAGAGACAGAAAATAGATTAGTGGTTTCCTGGGCCTAGCAACAGTGGAGGATGGAGGGTTGGGGGGAAATAGGTACAAGGTTTTGCAATGATGAAAATGTTGTAAAATTAGTAGCAATGATGATTGTACAACTCTGTGAATGTAATAAAAATCACTGAATAGGTGAATATTGAAAATAGGTGAATTGTATGGCATGCCAATATATTAATAAGTGTACATATACACATATTTATATAACAAATATGACTATTTGTCAGAGATTTGCAGTAGAGAGAAAGAGCTTAACATAATTTTAAATATCTTCTTGAGAGTAGGTTTTAATAAAAGCCACTAACAAATGCTAGAATCGGGAATACACTATGCAAAGTGTGAACCCCGAATATCTGAGACAGGCCTCAGTTAATTTAGAAAGTTTATTTTGCCAGAGTTGAAGACACACCCGTGACACAGGCTTAGGAGGTCCCGACAACATTTGGCCAAGGTGGTGAGAGCACAGTTTGGTTTTATACATTTTAGGGAGACATGAGACATCAATCAACATATGTAAGATACACATTGGCTCATTCTGGAAAAGGCAGGACAACTCAAAGTGGTGAGGAGGCTTCCAGGTCATAGGTAGGTAAGAGACAAATGGTTGCGTTCTTTTGAGTTGCTGATTAGCCTCTCCAAAGGAGGCAATTAGATATCCATTTATCTCAGTAAGCAGAGGGGTGACTTTGAATAGAATGGGAGGCAGGTCTGCCCAGAGCAGTTCCCAGCTTGACTTTTCCCTTTAGCTTAGTGATTTTGGGACCCCAAGATTTGTTTTCCTTTCACAAAGGAAGTATGTAGCAACTGGTTCCTGCACCTCTTGGAGGCAGGGTGATGCAGACACAGCAGCTATACTCAGCCTGGGCCATGTGCTTGGAGCTGGTGTCTGCTCTGATTGGTCAGTGCTCCAGACATTCTTCTCTTAATCATCTTGAATATCAATTTTCTTAAATGTCTCCTTCTCTCCCTCTTTTAAAACATATAGGCCTAAAATGAAGGGAATCATTCATTTCCATTCTCTTACTGTGCACCTAGTATTTTGTGAATTAAATACTTTCAATCTTTCAAAATACCCTGGTGAAGGTATTTGGGGTAGGATTTGTTTTACCCATTACAGATAAAGAGCCTAAGGTCACATAATCCTAAGAAAATTGTCTAGGTTTTACCGCTAGTCAAAAGAGAGCTGGAATTTGAACTCAGGCAGTCTGAACACATTATATTATTATGCTTCTAAGGAAATTGAAGAATAGCAAGATGGACACAGAGCTACATTCATCATCTGTATTCAGCAGCATAGAAGTCAATAAAGTCTCTGGAAGGCAAAGAGTATGCTCTGGCATTTCCGAGCAGGTGTCTCAGAATTGGAGGGGTGGGGAGCAGAAATTTAGAAGCAATCCTTTGTCGTGTCTCTCATAGACAACTTGGTATTCATGACTTCATGCTGTGATAAATAACCAGTTCACCCAACAACAGGGATGGTGCTTATTTTTCCAGAGGACCTTATTGTCTGAGAACACAGCAAGCTGGGGATGTTCCCACCTGTAAGGGCTACAAAACAGCAGCCAAGCACCCTCCCATCGTCCCTCTCCCCGTCATTCAGCACTCACCACTGAACAAAACAGAATGATTCCAGTTTACAAGTCTGCTGTGGAGGTGACTGCAATAGCTGCTTTTGAAGTATATCATAGATATTAATGGTGTTGACAGATCTCTAAAAATTTGTCACGACCTATTCTTGCCACAGAAACACCCAGAATTCTGTTCATGGCTGGTAAACATCAGTTCGTTCTTGAACTTTGATGAGATGCAGGTCAATTGAATGAAATACCTTTATCTTTTATTCCTCCCTCTTCTTTTACATTTAGTAGTAAAAGTCTGCTGTCTGGGATCAATCCTTTTGTACTTCTATATTTCTGAATGTGTGCTAGGAGATGTCATAACATATAAATGCCGTTATCTGGCAATCGTAGTAATAGGCTAACTGAAGATGCTTGTCAGTGTCATCGGCCATAACACTCAGCTGTGGGTGGCCGCCTTGCATCAGGCACCTTGGAAGGGTGGCCACTCTCTCAGCAGCAAGTGCATACAACCTCATTTACAAAGTGTCTGGCTTTCATCTTATCCAAGAAAGATGGTGATTTCTGGTCATCTGCACAGTGTATTCACTGGGCATGCATTCTCCTTGAAATCTGCAATTGCTTCTTTCGGGTGGGGACATGATGATCAACTAGTTAGAACAATCGGTACATAACTGTGAGGACATCTGTTTGCAAAATACCTTGCTCCTTCACTTTATGCAAAAGCATGCAGCATCTACTTGCCTCAAGTTCACTCTGGAAGCTAACGGCTTTCAAGCAGGCTACCCTGGGGTTCACAGCTTCAAACAATACTGACGATGTTGCTTTGGGAGGCGTATTATAAAATCTTACAAAGTTAGAGATAATTAAAGATAACTTTTGAAGATATGGAAATCTATTTCTTGTCCTAATAAATAAAAACTAATCACACTACATAATGTGAAACAGTACTGTTCTTAATCACGATGAAGATTTATCAACCCATGGGAGTCTAGGTTCTGTATTTCAGAGGTCACTGGAAATTTGAAAGGTGCAGGAAATTTGGCTAATCCCATCATACAATTCAGACCCAAGAAAGCAAGACCATGACACACCTGCTATCCACTCGATGCCTGCACTCAAGGCGGACATTGTTAATCAATCACACACACTTTCCATCAGAGGCCAAATTTATCTTCTGAATTTTAACTTTTAGTTTAGGTTCAGAGATAGGTGTGCAGGTTTTTTAGGCAAATTGTATGTCACGGGGGTTTGGTGTACAGATTATTCTGCCACCTAGGTAAAAAGCATAGTACCCAATAGGTAGTGTTTCTATCTTCACCCTCTTCCTGCCCTCCACCCTCATGCAGGTCCTAATGTCTGTTGTTCCTCTCTTTGTGCCCATGTGTTCTCATTTTTTAGCTACCATCTATAAGTGAGAGCATGCAGTATTTGGTTTTCTGTTCCTGCCTTAGTTCATTTAGGATAATGGCATCCAGCTCCATCCATGTTCCTGTAAAGAACATAATATCATTCTTTTTTATGGCTGCATAGTATTCCATAGTGTATATTTACCACACATTTTCTTTATCCAGTCTACCATTGATGGCATTTATGTTGATCCCATGTCTTTGCCATTGTGACTAGTGCTGTGGTGAACATACCCATGCATGTGTCTTTATGGTAGAATAATTTATATTCCTTTGGGTATATACTCAATAATGAAATAATGGATATTCTGTTTAGATTCTTTGAGAAATCGCCAAACTGCTTTCCATAGTGGCTGAACTAATTTATATTACCACCAGCATTATATAGGTGTTCCCTATTCTCTGCAATCTTACTAGCATCTGGTAAACAACTTCAGCAAAATTTCAGGACACAAAATCAATGCACAAAATTCAGCAGCATTCCTATACACCAACAAGGTCCAAGCTGAGAGCCAAATTAATAATAAAATCCCATTCACAGTAGCTACAAAAATAATACAATTCTTAGGAATGCAGCTAACCAGGGAGGTAAAAGGTCTTTACTATAGTAATTACAAAACACTGTTCAAAGAAATCAGAGATGACACAAACAAGTGGAAAAACATTCCATGCTCATGGATAGAAAGAATCAATATTGTTAAAATGGCTATACTGCCCAAAGCAATTTACAGATTCAATGATATTCTTATCAAACTACCAATGATGTTCTTCACAGAATTAGAAAAAAAAAAAACTTTTAAAATTACTATAGAACCACAAAAGAGCCTGAATATCCAAGGCAATCCTAAGCAAAAATAAAAGCTGAAAGCATCATATTAGCAAACTTCTAACTATACTACAAGGCTACAGTAATCAAAACAGCATGGTACAGGTACAAAAACAGACACACAGACCAATGGGACAGAATAGAGATCCCAGAAATAATGCCACACACCTGCAACCATATGGTCTTCAACAAAATCAACAAAAACAAGCAGTGGAGAAGGGACTTCTTATTCAATAAATGGTTCTAGGATAATTGGCTAGCCATATGCAGAAGACTGAAATTGGACCCCTTCCTTATGCCACAGCAGTCCCTAATCTTTTTGGCAGTAGGGACCAGTTTCGTGGAAGAAAGTTTTTCCATGGACCAGGGGTGGTAGTGGTTTCAGGATGATTCAAGAGTATTACATTTATTGTGCACTTTATTTCTATTATTATTACATTGTAATACATAATGAAATAATTGTACAACTCATCATAATGTAGAATCAATGGGAGCCCTGAGCTTGTTTTCCTGCAATTAGATGGTCCCATGTTGGGGTGGTGGGAGGCAGTGACAGATCGTAAGGCATTAGTCTCTCATAAGGAGTGCGCAACCTAGATCCCTCAAGCACGCAGTCCACAATAGGGTTTGTGCTCCTATAAGAATCTAATGCTGTCATCAATCTGACAGAAAGAGGAGCTCAGGCGATAATGTGAGCAATGGGGAGTGGCTGTAAATACATATGAAGCTTCACTCACTCACCTGCTACTCACCTCCTGCTGTGTGGCCCCATTTCCTAACACTGACTGGTACTGGTCCATGGCCTGGGGATTGGGGATCCGTGTTATACCATATACAAAAATCAACTCAAGATGGATTAACAACTTAAATATAAAACCTAAAACTATAAAAACCCTGGAAGATAACCTAGGAGTACCATTCTGGACACAGGCACTAGCAAAGATTTCATAACAAAGACACCAAAAGCAATTGCAACAAAAACAAAAATTGACAAATGGGACTTAATTAAACTAAAGAGTTTCTGCATAGCAAAAGAAACTACAACAGAGTAAACAGACAACCTACAGTGGGAGACCATTTTCACAAACTATGCATTCAACAAAGGTCTAATATCCAGACTCTGTAAGAAACTGAAACAAATTAACAAGCCAAAACCAAACACCACCATTAAAAATTTAGCAAAGGGGATAAATAGACACCTTTCAAAAGAAGACATACGTGTGTGGTCAACAAACATTTCATATGTTCATTCTAATCATTAGGGAAATGCAAACAAAACCACAATGAGATACTATCTCACACCAGTCAGAATAGACATTATTAAAAAGACAAAATATAACAGCTTTTAAAATCATAGTGCTCTTGTGATGAGCGCAACCAATTCAACACAAAATGACCTGTTCTGGTTTCATCCTCAAACCAGAACAGACTTGAAAGACTGCAATGAGGGGGATCATTGGAAATATAAACAATCTAAAAGGTCATCAATAGAAAAAGGCTTAATACCAATGACTAAATATCTAGAGTGAAGAAATATTTAGCTTTCTCATATTTTAATATAAGGAAGAACTACTATACTGCTTTGGAAAGTTCTCTAAGACTTAATTTGGGTACGCAAACCAATGCATGCAGTATAATGCCCTTTACCTTACAACACCCACATATTCCAAATAATTCCATATTTTTTACAACTACATATGTATGTATGTAAATAGATAGATAAAATATTCTAACAAAAATGCTAAAATGAAAACAGTGGTTAATTTGGGGAATGGGACTAGATTGGGGAAGTATTTGTTGAGATTTTAGTCTTACCTATAGTTATTTCACAAGATAATGCAATTCGATACTATTTAGCTGATTAAATCTTTTACTTTATTTTTAATTATAGTAAAATACACATAACATAAAGTTTACCATTTTAGCAATTTTAAATAGTACAATTCAGTGGCATTTAGTACATCCAAAATGTTGTGCAATCATCACCATCACCTAGTTTCAGAATTTTTCCATCACCCCAAAAGAAACTCCGTACCCATGAGTAGTCACTCCTCTCTGTGGCTTTGCCTAGTCTAACATTTCATGTAAGTGAAATAATATAATTTATGGCCTTTTGTATCTGGCTTCTTTGAAAATTTAAACACAACAACAACAAAAGACTGAATCATGAGCCTTTAAAATTTTCAGCAACACTTTCTACCAAATCCAGATATGACGTAACATATTCCTTATATGCGAAATCTTAAAAAGTAGAACTCCTAAAAACAGGGAATAGCATGGTCGTTATCAGAAGCTGAGTGTGGGGAAATAAGAGGTGCTTGGCCAAAAGGTACATATTTTCGGTTATAAGATGAATCAGTTCTGGAGCTGATTCATCTGTGCAGCAAGGTGACTACAGTTAACAATAATATAGTGTACACTTGAAGTTTGCTGAGACACTGAATCTGCTGGCACCTTGGTCTCGGACTTCCCAGCCTCCAGAACCATAAGTAATCAATTTCTGCTGTTTCTTAGTCACCCAGCTCATAGTATTTTGTTACAGCAGCCCAAATGAATGGGAATCTACATATTAGGTTTACCTACATGAGTTGATGATGAGTAGATTTTAAGATTCAGTGTCTGGGGACAGCAGATTTTAAGTGATGTCACATCTACACCTCCCTTCCCACTGAAAAAAAAGGGTAACTATGTGAGATGATGGATGTGTTAATTAGCTTGATGGTGGTAATCATTTCAAAATGCATACATGTATTAAAACTGCACCTTAAATAATGCAATTTTTATTTGTCCATCATATTTCAATAAAGCTGGAAAAAAATCCATGGAGGAAATTGCTTTTTGATTTTCTTTCTTTCCCCACTCCCAGAATGTGGAGCTCCATAGCTGGCAGCTTTCCACAGCTCAACCAAATGAAGAAATGCTGTTCTTATGATAGACTTCTCAGGAGATCTGGTTGTTTAAAAGCATACAGCACCTCCCCCTTTTTTCTTAGAAGGTAATGCAATTTCAGGAGGTTGTAGATGTTAGGATGTATACAACTTAAATTAATCTAAATGATTTAATCTTTCTAAACAGCCTTCCAATAATATTGCACATTAAATGTTCGTAGAATTTTTTTGAAGCAAATGTAGCAAAATACTAAATAAAAATAATCTAAAGACTTTATATTAAAAAAAACAAAGACATTAATAAATGGGCACCAAAGGAACACTCATTGTTCTCCCTGCCCCAGGAACATTCAAAACGTAAGAACACCAGAGGATGCTTGTAGTTCAGGCTCTGGTATTTCTGTGCTCCCCAGGGCTTGCATCAGGGGCCTGGAGCTGAGACTTGATGACTAAGTGCAGGTCTTCCTCCTCCTCGCTTGCAGAATGAAATCCAAACTCGTTCTTTGAGTGCCTGAAAAAAAAAACAAAACACGGAATGACACTCCAAATAGCTTCAATGGAATAAGGGACTTATTTCTTGATGTAAATAGAAAGGATTTGCCAACACCCAGGTGCTAGGACTAACAGCAAAGGGCCACAGTCAGGGGGATATATAGTTTGACCTGAGCTCAGTGAGGCTGGGGCACTTGGAGAAGGGGACAGGCAGAAGCTGCAGTTGTTCAAAGAGGCCAGATATGTGGTCCAGGAAAAAAAAAGGAAAGAAAGCAGAAAAAGATAAGCCCTGTAACACTTTCTTCTTCCACAGTCTAATTCTGATTGAGGCCTGCACTTAGCTATGTCCCCTCCCCAATCAGCAAAGGAACCCAGGCAGGCGGGCGGGCAGTAGGGCTTAGTCTCTCAAGTCACGGAGTGAGGCTGTGGATGCTGGAATGGGGAGGACAGGTCAGGAAGTGACAAGTACGGCTGGTGTGAAAGGCCTTTTATTTCTGACCTTGTTCAGTGGCCTCCTTTCCAAATGTACCTCCTACAATATCCCTTTCAAATTCCATAACAAAGTGAGAAAATGCACTCTCATGTACTGCTGGTGGGAGTGGAGATTAGTGCAGCCTTATTAAAGAATACCCTGGCAAGACCCATAAAAAACCCTTCGTGCTGGCCATTTCCTTAAGCACCTACTGACAACGATGCCAGCTATATATATATATATTTTTATTATACTTTAAGTTCTAGGGTACATGTGCATAACGTGCAGGTTTGTTACATATGTATACCTGTGCCATGTTGGCGTGCTGCACCCATCAACTCGTCAGCACCCATCAACTCGTCATTTACATCAGATATAACTCCCAATGCAATCCCTCCCCCCTCCCCCCTCCCCGTGATAGGCCCCGGTGTGTGATGTTCCCCTTCCCGAGTCCAAGTGATCTCATTGTTCAGTTCCCACCTATGAGTGAGAACATGTGGTGTTTGGTTTTCTGTTCTTGTGATAGTTTGCTGAGAATGATGGTTTCCAGCTGCATCCATGTCCCTACAAAGGACACAAACTCATCCTTTTTTATGGCTGCATAGTATTCCATGGTGTATATGTGCCACATTTTCTTAATCCAGTCGGTCACTGATGGACATTTGGGTTGATTCCAAGTCTTTGCTATTGTGAATACTGCCGCAATAAACATACGTGTGCATGTGTCTTTATAGCAGCATGATTTATAGTCCTTTGGGTATATACCCAGAAATGGGATGGCTGAGTCATATGGTACTTCTAGTTCTAGATCCTAAGTCAAAAGAACAAAGCTGGAGGCATCACGCTACCTGACTTCAAACTATACTACAAAGCTACAGTAACCAAAACAGCATGGTACTGGTACCAAAACAGAGATATAGACCAATGGAACAGAACAGAGTCCTCAGAAATAATACCACACATCTACAGCCATCTGATCTTTGACGAACCTGAGATGCCAGCTATATTTTAAATGATGTTCATTGTACATTTCACTGCAATGACAAATACTGACTACAAACTCAAATGCCTTTTCAATGGAAGAACTGTTTTTCAATAAAATTATAGTATACCCACAAAGGTCAATATTTTACATACTCTGGAATTATGTGATAGATTTATTTGTATTGACATAGACTATTTTGGGAAATAGTTTTAGCAAAACAAAGAAAGGTACAAACTTTCAGTTATAAGATGAGTAAGTTCTGGAGACTAAATGTACAGCAAGGTGACTACAGTTAACAATAATATTGTGTATGCTTGAAATTTGCTGAGACATTGAATCTGCTGGCACCTTGGTCTTGGACTTCCCAGCCTCCAGTAAAGTGCAGGTGTGGATAAAATGTTATTGAGGTAAGCTAAAATATCTTATATATATAGCAGAATATTATTTTTGCTATATCAGCCAATGAGTCCCTCTCCACTATATATCTGTTTTATTCAATTTAAACTGGACATTGACACCTAGGACCTCAGGACTGTTGGAATCCAGCAGAAACATAGAAGGTGACTTTTCAGCTCTAGAATTTCAAGTAACATGTCTTTCCAGCTATAGAAATTAAGGGCAGAATTAACAGCTTGAGCAAAGCATATATCTTATATTTCTGTTCTATAATGCACACTAAAATGTGTAGTTGTTAATCAGATCTATTAAAACAGCAACTCATATAATTAAATCTAATATGTATAATTAAATCTAATATGTATAATTTAAAAAACCATCTATTTGCGCTGCTATAGCAAAATACTATGAGCTGCGTGGCTAATGCATTGCACGTAGTTCTGGAGGTTGAGAAGTACAAGAACAAGCACTGGCAGTTGTGGTGTCTGGTGAGGGCTTGCTCTCTGCTTCACAGATGGTGCTTTGTTGCTGCAGCCCCAAGTGGTACAAGGTACAAGTAAGCTCCTTCAAGCATCTTCTCTAAGTGTGCTGATCCCATTCAAGAGGATAAAGTCGTATGACCCAATCACGTCCCCAAGATGTCACCTCCTAAGATCACCGCATGGAAGATTAGATTTTGACATATGGATTTTGGGAAGAAACAAACATTCAGATTATAGCAACGACTTAATTGTTTCTTGCTTGTTTCCTTTAATATAAGCTTGGTGGGATCAGGAACCATGCTTTTCTGCTATACTCAGTGATATGATTTAGATATTTACCCCTAACCAAATCTCGTGTTGAATTGTAATCCCCAGTGCTGAAATTGGGACCTAGCAGAAGGTGATTGGGTCATAGGAGTGGTTTCTAATGGCTCAGCACCATCCCCTTGGTGCTGTTCTGGTGACAGAGTTCTCAGGAGATCTGGTTGTTTAAAAGTGTATAGCACCTCCCCTCTTTTTTCTTCCTCCTACTCCAGCCATGTGAAGTGCTGGCTCTCCCTTCCCCCTCCACCATGATTGTAAGTTTCCTGAGGCCTCCCCAGAAGCAGCAACCCACGTGCTTCCCATGCAGCCTGCAGAACTGTGAACCAATTAAACCTCTTTTCTTTATAAATTACCGAGTTTCAGGTGCTTCTTTATAGCAATGCCTGAACTGACTAATACACTCATTATGCTATATTCAGTATACTCAGTTATTAACTGTGGTCAACATAAATGAGGAGGGCTAAGTGTAATCTGTAGAGTAAATTAATGAATGGACAGATGAACAAATGGTTTTATCCTTTCACAAGAAAGATGGAGAAACAGGCCTAAAAGAATGAATCCAACTTGCTGAAGACCATATCCCTTTCTCAGACACTCAGACTCCTCCCCGCATCCATTCAGACATTCTCTTACAGAGTGTCTTATTCTGTTTTGGTTGTTAACCCAAACCAAAATACTGGGCGGCATAAACACCAGAAATTTATTTATCACAGTTCTAAAGGTTAGAAATCCAAAATCAAAGTGACTGCCAGTTCAGTTACTGGTGAGGGCTCTATTTTTGACTTGCAGACAGCTACTCACTGTGTCCTTACATGGAAAGAGAGAAAGAGCAAGAGAGGAAGACAGACAGAGAGAGAGAGAGAGAGACAGATTTTTAGTCTCTTCTCATAAGGACACTAACCCATCAGATCAGAGCCCCCAGCCTTTTGAAGTCATTTAAATTTACCTCCTGATAGGCCCTATCTCCAAACACAGTCCCATTGGGGGTTAAGAATTCAATGTATGAATTTGGTGGGTGGGTGCTATTCAGCCTACAGCATTGAGAAAAGAGAAGTCATGACTGCAGGTTCCATAAAAAGCAGTATCACCAGCCAAATCACTTCCATTCTTCCTCTTCTCTCTCTAATTGCTTCAGCCAACATTTCAGGACAAGGAGGCCTCAGGACTGTCCCATCAATCACTGCTCCCCAAGCTGGTGCAATAAATGTTACCTAATGGCTGAGCACATAGGAAGCCACTACAGGCTTAACTTGCACCCAAAGTTCCTTGCCCACCAGTTCCCATTCCTGTGCTGGATGCTAGAAGGAAAAAGGAGACAAAACCACAAAGTGAAATGTCAATTTCACAAATTCTCAATAAACAGAATTAGTGCATCAGGATACGGACAGAGAGCAGCCACATCAATGTGTAAAGCCAAACAAGCCTGCGTCAAGTTCTTGTCTCTCCATCTCCAGCCCTGGCTGGCATCACATGATAGCAGGCAGGTCTGGGGAGAGGAAATCACACATATGCTGCCAGACATTGGATGTGTAATTCACTCTCTAAAAGGCAGGAAGCAACATTTAGAGGAGGTTGTAGGGAACAGACAAATACAAATTTCAACAGAAGCCTTTGGAGGCGATGGAGGCAGACAGATGAAGGACGGATCTGTCATCGCTGAGTCTTAACTGGCAGATCACAATTCTGGCAAAAGTGCCAAAGAAAACCGTTCAGTGCCCCATTCCTGTAAGGGGTGTGGGGAGACAAAGCAGGACGCTTTCATAAAACATGAATGCCCAAATTCCCACAACGATAGCCATTTTCAATCAAAAGGATTCTTGCTCTTCCTTGATTGTATTTCCCCCTTTTCTTGTAACTTTCCTGCCATTCCATGTTTTCAACTTGGATTGATTGTCATTTTGACAGCTGCCTTTAGAGTTCTCTTTTTATCTGGACCATGTGTCACAGAAAAAAATATATATATTTCTCTCTCTATTCTGACTCCTTTAAAGTGGTCTGTGAAGTTTTGTGTTGTTTCATCCACTGTGGGCTCAGAAAAAATATCCACTCTTCGGCTCTGATGCAACCTACAGAGACAGGCTGGGTAGCTGAATCACCAAAACAAGTTGTTGATCCATCAAGTCAGCTAGATAGGACACTTTACTAATGGGGCTGAATTCAATTAGCTTCACTTGTCCCCAAGGTCCAATCATGGAGCCCCCCTCTACTCCACTGAAGGTCTCTAAGGGCCATTGGCCCTGAGAGAGAAGGCTGTTGGCTACACTATTCTTTTCCTCTGGAGAAGTAATTTGAGATTCCTGGTTTGCAATGGCATTACCACAGTATATAATGGTACCTTACCATTACCACAGTATATAACAAACTAACTAACAAAACCTCTCTTAGGATGAGAAAAGTCCAAATCAAGATTTTGGTTTGTTGTGTTGTGGCAACATATTTACAGGTGAACCTTACTTTTTACCAGCCCTACTAGCTTGAAGTTTATGATTATTTAAATGGACTTGGAAACTTTTAGCTAGATTTGTATTTGAATCCCACTTCTGCCGGGGAGTAGTTCTTTGACCTCTTCACAACTGAGTTTTCCCATGTGTAAAGTGGGGCTGACCATATCTAACCTGTTATTATGAGGATTTAATTAGATAACAGGTTCTCAAAATTGACTGTACATTGGAATTACTTGACATGACATAAAAGCTGCTGATAAATAGTTCTGCTTTACCTGGTCTTGGCAACAGCCTAGATTTTGGCAGTTTATAATCTTCCCAGGAGATTCTAATGTAATGCTAAGCTTGAATGCCAGTTGATTAGGTAATACATGTAAAGCACTGTTTTTCAGCCTTAGATTAGAATCACCTGAAGTGCTTGTTAAACTGAATTGCCAGACCCACCCTCTGAGTTTCTGTTCTGCAGGTCTGAATGCACGTGTATCTAAAACTGTGCCCAGGTGATGGAGATGCTGCTGATCCAGCCATCACACTTTGAAAAGTGTGAAATATGATGAAAATAACTCCTCCAGAAAATATAAAAGAAAGAAATAACTTTCAATTCACGTTGTGAAGCCTGTAGTACCTTGACACCAACACTAGATAAAGATAGTGAACACAAAAATGAAACTAGACCAATAATCACCACTATAGATGCAAAATATTTATTAAAAGACATGACAAAAACCACAGTTACTTTCGTAACAACCTAATAATTAAATATTTGCAGATAAATTTCAGTAATCTATATGTGATTATACACCTAGAGCAGGTGGGATTTATTCCAGGCATGCAAGGCTGGTTCAATATTTGAAAATCAATCAATGTGATCCAGTGATAAAGGGAGGTTTCCGCTAGCTTGAGAAAGGAGTTACAAATAAAAAAATAGAATGACTTCTGCCATGCTGGAGTGGAATTAGAGATATCAATTTGAATTCATGGTTTTATCATAGAGGGGTGACAGTATAGAAATGGATCAAGTTGTACATGTGCATAGACATGCACTTGCACATATATGCATGTGTGTATGTACATAAATACCTCTATTTTGCACTTATTCTCCCTGAGAAAGTCTAGATTCAATAATGTTCAATAGTCTAAACCCAGAAGACAGCATCTGATTGGCTGAGGATGGGTCACATCTTCACTCCCTACCCAGTGGAGCATGAGAAACATTGACTTGCAACCCTACCAACATTGTCTATGATCAGAAGTAAGTGTCCAAAAGGAAAATGGTAAACTGCTTCCAAAGGAAGGGGATATGGATGGGGGGTTGGCTGAACCCAACAATATCCTGTTCATGAGGCATGTCACATGAGCAGACTTAAGGTATGAGGAAATACTTTGAGGGGATGTCTTCAGAGTAAAAAACCACACTTTTTCTTTTTTAATTTCTTTTGAGATAGGGTCTCACTCTGTCACCCAGGCTGGAGTGCAGTGGTACAATCACTATAGCCTTGACCTTCTTGGCTCAAGCGATTCTCCCACCCCAGCCTCCCAAGTAGCTGTGACTACAGGTGCACACCACCACACAGGCTAATGTTTTTTCATTTGTTTGTTATTGTAGAGATGGAGCGTCACTGCACTGCCCAGGCTGATCTGTAACTCCTGGCCTTACATGATACTCCCATCTTAGCCTCCCAAAGTGCTGGGATTATAGGCTCCAGTCACTGTACCTGGCCTGTAAAAACCACACTTTTCTAAAAATAGCTACATAGAAATAGACTCCAAAATGTCGATTATACTATATTAATCTACCTTCTTGGTCTTAGGAAATTAGACCAAAGGTGAACCACCAGCCCACTGAGAGACATCCACTGGTCAGCAAAAAGCCAATCAGATGCTTTGCCTCAAGAATTTGCATTGAGAAGTGCAAAGACTGATGTGGAAACACTGGGTCTTTATTAATGACAGAACATTAGTAAGAGGCTCCAGGAATTACTTCTTCCCAGGATTTTAGAGCTACTCTCGGCTTTTGTCTGTTGTTGCCTACTTATTCAATAACTTTTGATTTCTTGAGCTAATCCAAAATTTTTAATAAACTCCACTTTTTTATGTACTAGTATGACTGGGCTCAATTCTCCTCCAGGATTCAGGCTCTCCCTATACCAGAGTAAGAGTTTTATGAAGATTCCCCCTATCAGCATAAGTAGATGAGAGTAAATTACTCTCGTCTTCATCTTCATTTTAAAAGAAAGAAAATTAAAAGTCCAGAGTGCCCACATAATAATGTTTAAAATTTCCCCCAATGCTCAAACATTTTTTCCACAAGGGAAAATGTAAATTTATGTGCTAGAAGAAAACCGCGCGCGCACGTGTGTGTGTGTGTTTCCCTGATAAACCAGGTGAAGGAAAGAGTTACCTACTTCATTTCAATAATTCTTCTGAATTCTCTCTCATGAAGCAAGAGACTGGATTGAGTGAGAAAGCAAGAATATGTACCATAAATCAGAATAACTGCATTGTTTCACTATCTCTTTGGCTCAGTTTTCTTTTTTTAATTAGGGGATTGTTTTTTGCATTTAAAAACCTTTTATAATACACTCAGCCTCCTCTAAAAGATAGTAAAATATATATCATTCTAAAAAGAGGGATACAAATTCAAGTTTGATTCAAAACTCAATGAGAAATATGGAGTTGAGGTCATTACCATATAAATTATAATTTGTGTGGGGTTGAAGAGAGACTGGTTCTGAAAGGAGTCATAGTAAATCATAATTAGAATGGCCCCCCGAGTCTGATTGTAAGTGAGCAGGCATCCTCTTCTGAAATATACTCAGTGTTCCACATGGAATAAATTCCTCTCCACCACAACTATAAATTTGGGTGAAGATGAAGATTAAGTTTTATTATATTCCACACAAATCATTTCCAAATCCTAAAATGATTCAGGTAATTAGGTTGAATTCTCAGACTCTTCCCAATCAACTGGGGCTATGTTTGTGAGAAAATCAAGTTTTCAACATCAGTGGATCATAGAAGGTATGTGTTTCAGCAGGTATCTAGACCTGTGTATTAAGTCCTTAAGTTTTACAACTTTTTCAAACACGCTTTGTTTTTAAAAATTTTTCTTTTACATTTTTTAACTAAATAGGTTCCTTTTATAGTTCTTCTTTTTACTCCATTTTTTATTACTCATTCTCCAAATCTTAAATGAATTATGATTGACTTACAAGGATATAGAATATATGACATTTTTACATTCCCAATCTATAAACCAGAGCTAAGTCAATTTATAGGTACTTCATATTCAAGATTTATGAAAGTGATATTGAAAAAAGTTTTAATTAATGACACAAATAAAACCATAATGTTCTGGAGATATTTAACTCCAGCCATCTGCTTGGCACAGGAAGAAATAATTTCTTCTCACCATCACAAAGAAATGTAGAGAGAAAATTAAGATATTTTTCAATCTTTCTTCTTGGTCTGGCATCTATTTATAGACAATCAGCAACTTTGAACATGGAAGCTGTTAAAATAAAGAGAACTAACATTTATTAATTGCTAACTATGGGTCAAACATTGTGGTGAGTGCTCTGGATACTTCCGTCTTCTGATGCACCTTTCCTCTGAACACATATAAGAGAGGCATGGTGGACATCTCTACAGCATTCCTGTGCAACCCTGCCCATTTCTGTTTCAGTGTTACAAACACTGAGGTAGTTTGCATCACTGACCTCAGTTCTTACCTCCTTTGCCATGGGGAGATGTGGATTCATCCCACTAAAAGGCCCCAGTATTTGCCCGTTTTCAAATGGCTATAAAGAACTACCCAAGGCTTGGTAATTTATAAAGTAAAGAGGTTTAATTGACTCACAGTTCTGCATGGCTGGGGAGGCCACAGGAAACTTATAATCATGACGGAAGGTGAAGGGGAAGCAAGGCATGCCTTACATGGGGGCAGGAGAGAGAGAAAAGGAAGTCACACAATTTTAAACCATCAGATCTCATGAAAACTCATTCATTATCATGAGAACAGCATGCGGGAAACTGCCCCATGATCCAGTTACCTCCAACCAGGTCCCTCTCTCCACACATGGGGATTACAATTCCAGATGTGATTTGGGTGGGGATTAAAAGCCAAACCATATCAGCCTCTTTGCTTGGCATTGAAGCACATGTCTTGCTTAGGCCAATAGAAAGACAGAGAGGTGTTGAAGTTCCCCTTTATACCCATGAGCGTTCTGATTGCTCACTCGGGCCTCTCCCACCTCCTTGGGAATGTGCTGCTGGGCTGGCCAGCTGGTGCCAGAGGGAGTTGAGGGACACTTGAAGCAAAGCCACCCCTAGCAGGAGCACAGCTTATGCCAGTGGGGACCCACAATCACAGATGGTTGTGGGATAATGCATTAACAATAGCAATATATTCTTAATTTGAAATAGTCATAAAATAACCAACAGTAGTAAGTATAGTACAAGGAACTTTTCCCCCCGGAACCAAGTGAGAATAAATTGCCAATCTGATGTTCAATCACCCCAAATTACTTAAGTATTTCCTACAGTAAGAACAAAACACTCAAAACTTCCAGACAACCATTACAATCAGGAAATTCACACTGGTATGTTACTGATATATAAAAATCAAACTTCATTCTAATTTCACCAAAATTCTCAATAATGTCCTTTACAGCAAAGGAGCTACTTCTGCATTACAGGCTGTTGATAGAAACCTTTGGGTTGTTCTCTATTAGGGTTTTTAGGCTGGTGGAATACAAACCCTCTGATGCTGGTCATCATGTCTCTCAATGCATGAGGGAAGCTTGACAAGGAAGAAGCTGGCACACAGAGTAGGAGAGCTCAGAGGTGGAAAAGAAGCAGCGTCCTAGCTCTGAGCCCATGAGGTAGTAACTTCACCTCTCAGCGCCTCTGTTTACTCAACTGTAAAATGGATGCAGGAAGGACTGAATGGTCAGTCATATTAGCAAAATGCCCAATTCAAAATAATGTTCTATGTGTTACTAGTTATTGATCCTTAATGTTCCTCATGTAATCTAAGTAACCCACAAAGCCACAGAGCCACCATGCACACAGAAAAGAAGAAAATCGAGCCTCAAAATATTCTGATATTTACTGTAAATTAAAATGATTAAACCAGACATTTCTCAAATCAAAAAGCTAAATTTGAACTTTAATTATCTAGAAGGACAGTCTCCTGTGACTTATTCTGTGTTGCTAGATGAGAAAGTTTTCTGATTAAATCAGTTTTCCATTGAAACAAAAATATCAGTCTGAGAGGGAACATTAAGCTTGTCACTTAATACTTTTGATTTACATAACAGAAATAAATAAGTGTAAATGTGTTGGATCATATTCCTTTCGGTAACTCCATTAAAATATTTATTTCTAAGTTAAATTAATTTAGCTCATTTAATTTTTATTGCATTTTGATGAGTTCATCTATTAAAAAAACCTTACTTAAGCTTTAGAAATCAGTGTATTTCATGAGCTGAAATTTTTTTAAAAGGCTTCCAAGTTTGAATGCATGGCCAGGTCATCTTAAAATTCAGCAAATTGTTACTTTCTCAATGCCTGGAGTGTTCACTAATATCTCTCTAGGAACCCAAATTAATGGTGTCCATGCCACGTGTTCCAACATCACCTTAATGTTCCACTACCTTTATTCCTTTCCATTTTCACAAATGATTTATCAGCACTTGATGGCATCAAAGATTTTAGATATTTCTTAACTTCCCCTCATCATGGAAGACAGAAGATTCATGATTCCACAAAACCTAGATCTCCCCTGTCCCTATTAGCATTTTTTGTTTAATCTGAGCTCTGCAGAGTACAAATGGTTGCATGAACCACTTTGTCGCACATGATTTGGGCAGGAAGCCCCCATGCCATACTACGACCATGTCACATCTTATCACGTACTGAGCATACCAGAAGGATTCCATTTTACAGAGCTGACACTGGTCTTTGCCCATGAGATGGCAGTTTAAAAGATAGATCCAGGCTGGGCGTGGTAGTTCATGCCTGTAATCCCAGCACTTTGGGAGGCCAAGGCAGGTGGATCACCTGAGGTCAGGAGTTTGAGACCAGCCTGGCCAACATCGTGAAATCCTGTCTCTACTACTACTACTACTACTACTACTACTACTACTACTGCTACTACTACTAATACAAAAAATTATCTGGGCATGGTGATGGACGCCTGTAATCCCAGCTACTTGGAAGGCTGAGGCAGGAGAATCATTTGAACCCAGGAGGCAGAGGCTGTAGTGAGCTGAGATCACGCCACTGCACTACAGCCTGGGCAACAAGAGTGAAACTCTCTCTCAAAAAAAGATTAAAAGTTAAAATAAAAGAGAGACCCAAATTCTTTTTGAACTCATTCTACAACTGTGAACATTGAACATGCTGGAAAGAGATAAACAGTCTTCCGGCATATTTGATCCATCCCAGCCATTGACCTGCCCATATATTTCTACCTTAGCCACACAGCAGTGAATAGACTGTGAGAATAATGATTTGTTTAATTATCAAGCATTTATTGAGAACTAATTGTATACCAAACGTGTATCTAGACACTAATAATGCAGCATTTAGGAAAACAAGACCCCTAAAATCATGGAATTTATTCTCTTTTGGAATGAGACAGACCACAACCAAATCAATGCATGTCATGTCAGGAGAAAATAAATGCAAATAAGCCAAAGCAAGCAGGATGAGGAAACAGGGGAGAAGGCAAGAGTTATAACTTTAATTAGGGTGGCCAGAGAAGACCTTATGGAAAAGGCGCCATTTAAAGTAGAGAACTGACACTGATGGAGAGGAGGATGAAGACAGCAGCATTGACAACGACCACAGCTGTCCTTTATTGTATTCACCACTTGACATACATCATCTAATTCTCACAACAATCCTAACAAGTAGATTCTGTTATACTTCCTATTTCAAAGGGAACACAGAAGTAAAATTATTTTTTTCAAGGTCATGTAACTAGTCACTGGCTGATGATGCAGGAGACTAGAGCCATCATCTCTGCGGAGAGTGGCCACTGCTGCATCCCTCTTGTGTCCCGTGCCCCTGGAGAGGTGAGACTCAATATGGCCTTTTCCACTTGATGGAGAATTAAAGACCTGGACCTTCCCTGAAAGTTCTTACAAAGAGGCACAAGAGGTTCTGTCATTCAAAGGTGCTATTCTGCTCACTACCTTTGCCCGCTCTCACATTCTCCTGGGGCCCTGCACAAATGTAACCATGAAGGGCTTCCTGCCCTTGTCATGGTTACCTACTGAGCTGAGCCTACACAGAGAGCTAATAGTTACAAGCAGGTGGATCCAGGCTTTGCAGGGCCTGAAGAGTTTATAATTTACGAAATATGTTTTAAGAAAAAGAATACAAAACTATGAACACAAAATAAGGTGTACAAATATTTATTTGTAAATCATAAAATAATATCTTTATTAACATATAAGAAATATCATAAGCATTGTCTATTTTTTTAATATGCTAATATTTTACTTATTAACTGTCTGATCCACCTTAATAATTTTCTTACTTTTGACTGAATACTCTTTGATCTTTTTTCAGATTCAAAACTTGTAATGACATGTATGTTTTTAGAACTGTGGTCGAATTTTGGAACACTTCTAAAAAGTTTCTTTTGTAGGTGTGCTGCAATATGAAAAAATTTTTCCATAGACCAGCAATGGTCAGATGAGCCAGCGAAGTGAAACCAATATGGTGGTCATGGTTTTGACAAAGCATTTGTTTGAATCATGGACCAAAACAGAAGGAGCTCATCAGCTGGCACCAGGTATTGAAATGATGGCAACCAGACTCTGATGCTTCCTTGTTGACTGTTTTGGAGTGAACTGAGTTGGACTGGACATTGTTATTGATTGGTACAGTCCTAGACACCAGTTAGACCCATCAATGCGTAATATATTCCTTCATAGAGTCAATGCCTTACCAGATGAATGTGTGAAATATACATTAGCTGTATTGTTCTAACTTATCTTTATTAACATCAATCTTATCGGCATTAGGTAGAAGTGTTGAAACTTTTCATCTTAATACTCTGTTGAAAATTCCATGTAAATGACAACATTTAAATTGGATATTTTTTCAAGACAATTGTTGATATCTGGGAAGGACTCTAGATACAAGAATCTTTAAGAAGACTGGAGCAGAGATGCCATCTCACGCTAGTCAGAATGGTGGTTATTAAAAAGTCAAGAAACAACAGATGCTGGCAAGATTGTGGAGAAATACAAATGCATTTACATTGTTGGTGGAAGTGTAAATTAGTTCAACCACTGTGGAAGACAGTGTGGTGATCCCTGAAAGATCTAGAACCAGAAATACCATTTGATCCAGCAATGCCATTACTGGGTATATACCCAAAAGAATATAAATCATTATATTATAAAGATACGTGCATGTGTATGTTCATTTCACCACTATTCACAATAGTAAAGACATGGAATCAACCCAAATGCCCATCAATGATGGACTGGATAAAGAAAATGTGGTACATATACACCATGGAATGCTATGTATGCAACCATAAAAAAGGAATGAGATCATGCCCTTTGCAGGGACATGAATGAAGTTGGAAACCATTATCTTCAGCAAACCAACCCCGGAACAGAAAACCATGCACTGTACGTTCTCACTTATAAGTGGGATCTCAACAATGAGAACACATGGACACAGGAAGGGGAACAACACACACTGGGGCCTGTTGGTGGGTGGGGTCAGGGGAGGGACCACATTAGGAAGAAGAGCTAATGCATCCTGGGCTTCACATCTAGGTGATGGGTTGACAGGTGCAGCAAACCACCATGGCACACGTTTACCTATGTAACAAACCTGCAGGTCCTGCACATGTACCCCGAAACTTAAAATAAAAATAAAAATTAAAGAACGTTGGAGCAGCCGAATTTTCTTGTTCATCTGTGTGTTCATAGCCACTGGATGGTTACACTGGGAAACCAACAAGGAAGGGGGGTGTGCTAGACTGGCAATGATGGAAACAAACCCCAGAAATCTGTTGGGGGAGAGGGTCATAGAAACATTAATTAATTAGAATTGGCCTCTGAACATCATGAGGCTGAACTGTGTGGGTCCACTGATACATGGATTTTCTTCCACCTCTGTCACCCCTCAAACAGCAAGACCAACCCCTCCTTTTCCTCAGCCTCCTTAACGTGAAGACGATGAGGATCAAGACCTTTATGATGATCCACTTTTACTGAATGAAGAGCAGCATAAATTTATTGTCTTTTCCTTATGATTTTCTTTATAACATTTTCTTTTCTCTGGTTTACTTGAGTTTCTTTTATTATCCAGCTTGCAGAACACAGTCTATAACACACATAGCATTAAAATATCTGTTAATTGACTATGTTATTCATAAGGCTTCTAGTCCACAGTAGGCTATTAGTAGTTAAGTTTTTAGGAAGTCAGAAGTTACATGTGGATTTTTTGACTGTGCAGGGGACAGAAAGGTTGGTGTCCCTAACCCCCAAGTTGTTCAAGGGTCAACTGTACATACACTGAATTAATGACAAGATAGTATGAAAGAAAGCTAAGCTTATATTAAAAAAATTAAGTCTAAACCCTGGCAACCAGTAAGTGGCACACTTCTGAAGTGGCAAATACAGAAATCATTGAAATTTACAGCTGAAGATACTTTGAGAAACCAGTACGTTCCCACCTCAGCAAACTCTCTGCCATTCCCTCTGCCTGAAATGTATTTACTCCAAGGTTTCTACAGCTGAACCTTTCTCATTATTTAAATTGTCATTCAAATGATTTACCATCGTCAGAGAGGTGTTCCTCCCAAAGCCACTCCCCCAACACTGTCTGAATTGTATTATTTGATTGTATTTTCATCATCAGTGTATCCCTAGTTTATATTGCTAATTTGTTTATTTATCTACGTGTTTGTTGTCTTTTCCACTGGGATATAAGCTTCTAGAAATTGCCGCTGTTTTCCTAACACCTAGAATAATGTTTGGCACATAGTAGATATTCAGTAATAGGGTGAATCCACTTATTCTGTAGATGAATAAGCTGAAGGAGAGGAATGTTAACTTGTCTACAATTATGTGAACACCCCAGGGTCAGAACTAAGCCTCAGAATTAAGAGGCTTCACTCCTGTTAGATTCAGCTTTCCAGATCCCGATGAAACAACTCAATATCTGGATGTATAGCGGTGGATATTATTCTGATGTTTTCGAGACATACAAATATGGGAAAAAGTATAATTATGTTTGTTTTGAGTGTGTAGTCAAGTCTTGTCACCTGGGGAAATTTAGCATTTAGACTTTTCTAAAGCATACACACTTCAACTCCAGAAGAGAAGTTGGAAATGTTTTTCTTACAAAGATGAAATTAGCAATTTAGAAAATGATTTGAAAGGTAAAGGCATTTCACAGTATTGCCAAGAATAGTTTGCAAACCTCATTAATACTAACTTGGAAATTTCCACCTTCTACTCAACAGTAAAACTATTGTAATTAAGTCAGAGCTTGTCTATGTTACTTAGGAAAATAAGTAATTGCATTATGCCCTTGAGGGATATTGCTAATTTGACTCATTGAACTAATACTCTTGCAGTCTTATCTGAAGCTAAATTTGATAATCAGATGCCTGTGCTTAGGACAACTGACTGCCTTCTGTAAAAACATATTACTGCTTCAGCCACACTGCCCAGTGAGCTGAGGCAGCACAGAAAACCAATATCTGACATATGATCAGGTTGTCTTTAATTACAAAAGCAAAATGCCAATCTCTTGAGGCCAGGAGTTTGAGACCAGCCTTGGCAACAGAGTGAGACCCCAGCTCTCCAAAAAATAAAAAAGTAATTGGGCATGGTGGTGCATGCCTGAAGTCCCAGCTACTTGGGAGGGTGAAGCAGGAGAATAGCTTAAGCTCAGGAGTTCAAGGTTGTAGTGAGCTATGATTTTACCAGTGCACTCTAGCCTGGGCTACAGAGCAAGATACCATCTCTTAAAAAGAAAAAAAGAATGAAAGAAAGAAAAAAAAAAAAGAAGGAAAAACAATGCCATGAAATCAACAAACAGGACTAAGCAACTCCTACATACCAACTCTGTGAGAAACACTGGGACTCCAAGTTCCTCACTGCAGAGCTTACCAAATATGAATATCATAAAAAATGAAAATATAGGCTCAGAACCACAGTGATATCACAAAATATGGGATCTGAGAGCATGAAAGGGTAATTTATTTCAATATTTAAACTACCTATGGCAAGCACAAGGGAAGTCAAATCCAGCCTTTTGCCCAGTTTGAGGTTAAAGAGGTAGGTGACCCAGCCAGGGATCTAGATGACGTTTGACTTTCTGGACTGGTCAAAAAAACAAGTTCAAGACCAACTGTGGTCTTGCTTCTGCCCAAGGCTTTCCAATGTCCTGTGTCCTGGTGAAGATGATCTCTGGGGGTAGAATGAGTTAAGCCAGTTTCTGATAGATACATTTTACCATTAACATTGGAACAACATCTCAATGAATGGGTATCAAGATTATTTATCTAGGAAGAAAGAAGAACGAAATAAATAGCCCTGAATTCACCACCCCCCTTCTAATTAGATTTCTCCCAGTGAAGGAAAGCTTAAGGAAGGTCATGACTCAGAATCTCCTTTCCCACAAAGGAGCAGTTGAGATTTCAGTGACCCTGCCTACGTGGCAGTGGACTTTCTCAGTTACTAATTTTCCTATGAATGCACAGTTAAGGTTTCTCAAGAGTAGGCAATCACAATTATGTACAGAGGAAACTGTTTTCATAAAGAAATATGAAAAGTGCTCAGATGGACGAAGGGAATATCTATAAACAATCGAGAGTGTCTTTATCTTTAAAAAGTGAAAGGAATGTGATTCTGAAATGCCCATCATACTGTAAACACATCTATTTCTATTATGATAATATTGATGAGGGGATATAACAGCTCAGAATGTTGTGATTTCTCTAGTCACTATCGTGAATTTTGGCACATTATAAATATACATTGAAAATTCATCCACTAACAAAAACCTACTTGTTACCCAAGAAAAATGTGGCAACCATTCTAGGTCCCGAGATGATTGGAAGAGCTATTGGAGGGAAGCTGTATTTAGCTCATAACAATAGCTCAGTTACTTTTTGCTATACTTAGTATTTAAAAGCTAAATTCTTACTTTACTATCTTTAAGACAGGTCAGGCATGACACTCCTGAGAACAGGTTTAAAACTGCTATCTCTATCGGGAGTATTTAGCTTTGCAGAAGAGAACTCAGTCCTGCGACACAAATTCTACTCTTAAACCTGGCTAGTTAGTTCATTAAAATTGAACTCTGAGCCTTTTGCAAGAAGACTTAGATAGCTCCACAAAAGGAATCACCACCATCACTGGAGGCCTGATTCACAGAAGACTGCCTGCTAACAGTGAGACGTTCAAGCCCTTCTTGCAGAGAAGGAAAGCATAATTTTCTCAGTGAAAACCATATTTAGGGAGTTCTCTAGGGTCATCTAGTTTCTTCACTTCCTGGCGCTAAAATTAATATATGATCATAGCTCTGTCAACGTCCATTCTGAGCTCCATGAAGACACAGAGATGATGCTCAGTCTCCCTCATTTATACATGCTTCGTAGGGTGATCCCTCCTCATACTGCAGTTCTGAGGTTTACCAACTCTTCAGGGAAACTGTTGACTTCTTTCCATACTATATCGTGTTTTTCTGTTTTACATTCTGGAGTAATCTTTTGTTACACTTCTCAGCCCTTATCATAATTCAATGTTATTTTAGTTTAGTTTAGTTTAGCTTTTATTTTATTTTACTTTATTTTATGTTTTTGAGATGGAGTTTCGCTCTGTCCCCCAGGATGGAGTGCAGTAGCGTGATCTTGGTTGACTGTAACCTCTGTCTCCTGAGTTCAAGCGATTCTCCTGCCTCAGTCTCCCGAGTAGCTGGGATTACAAGCACCCACCACCATACCCAGGTAATTTTTGTATTTTTAGCAGAGATGGGGTTTCACTATGTTGGCCAGGCTGGTAATGGACCCCTGACCTCAAGTGATCCGCTCACCTCAGCCTTCCAAAGTGCTGGGATTACAGGTGTGAGACACTGCACCCAGCCAATGTTTTACTCTAAAATAATTTTAGACATCTAGAAAAGCTGTGAAAAAATAGCACATGTCCATATATCCCTCATCCAGTTCTCCATTAAAGTTAACCTCATATACAACCATGGTACAATGATCAAAACCAGAAAATTACATTGGCGTATTACTATAAATTATCGACCCTAATTGATTTATCACCAGTTTTTCTGACTAAAGCCCTTAGCCTGTCCCAGAACTCAATCCAGGGTCCCATACCACATCCAGCGGCTGTGTTTCCTAAATCCCCTCCAATCTGACATTTCCCCATTTTTTATGTCTTCCATGACTTCAGCATAATTCGAGAGTACTTTGCAGTTATTTTACAGAAAGTCTCTTCAGTTTGGTTTAGCTGATGTTCCCCCATGATTAAATTAGAATTCTGCATTGTTGGCGGGAAGGTCACCAAGGTGATCCTGTATCCTGTTCAGTGCATTATGTCAGAAGGTACATGCTTTCAGTACAACTTATTAATGGTGGTGCTATTCTTGTTCCTTTGCTTACGGGTCTATCTTCATGGTCTCTCCACTCCAAAGTCACTATTTTTTCCCTTTGCAAATTGATGCATGTGTTGGGGGAGATTTGAAACTATGGTAATATATTACAGAAGAAATGATTTATTTTTTTAAAGAGATCCAGATTTGGCCGGACGTGGTGGCTCATGCCTATAATTCCAGCACTTTGGGAGGCCAAGGCTGGAGGATCATGAGGTCAGGAGTTCAAGACCAGCCTGGCCAATATGGTGAAACCCCGTCTCCACTAAAAATACAAAAATTAGTCAGCACGGTGGCGGGCGCCTGTAATCCCAGCTACTCAGGAGGATGAGGTAGGAGAATTGCTTGAACCTGGGAGCCGGAGGTTGCAGGGAGCAGAGATCGTGCCACTATACTCTAACCTGGGTGACAGAGTAAGACTCCATCTCAAAAATAAATAAATAAATAAAGAGATTCAGATTCATATGTAAAATATAATAAGGTTTTTTTTTTTTTTTTTTTTTTTTTTTTTTTTTTTTTTTTTGTCAGGCTCTCACTCTGTTTCCCAGACTGAAGTGCAGTGGTGCAATCTCGGCTCGCTGCAACCTCCGCCTTCCAAGTTCAAGTGATTCTCATCCCTCAGCCTCCCAAATAGCTGGGAATACAGGCACATACCACCATGCCTGGCTAATTGTTGTGTTTTTTGGTAGAGATGGAGTTCACCATGTGGGCCAGGCTGGTCTTGAACTCCTGACCTCAGGCAATCCACCTGCCTTGGTCTCCCAAAGTGAGGGGAATACAGGAGTGAGCCACTGTGCCCGACTGAATCTGGATCTTATTACAAATTTATTATATATATTTTACATATGAATCTGGATTTTATTACAACATAATGTATGTGTGTGTGTGTGTGTGTGTGTGTGTGTTGTGTGTGTGTGTGTACCTACACCCTTGGAGTTACCATTTCTGCTTCCCTTCTTTTTTTTTTGTGCAAATCCATACCACTTTTTTTCTCACTGAAAGATGACCTTTACAATCTCTTGTAGTGCATTTCTCCTAATGATAAATTTATTCAGCGTTTGTATGTCTATAAAACAGCTTATGTTGCCATAATTATTGAAAGACATTCACTGGGTAGAATTCTAGCCTGACAGTTTATTTCGTTTGTTTTTTAACCTTTTTAACCTTCAGTGCTGTAAGGATAATGTTCCCTGCCTTCTCACGTGCAATGTTCCCAATGAGAAATCAGTTGCCTTCCTTGTCTTTGTTTCTCTGTTTATCATGTATCCTTGTTCTCTGGTTGCCTCAGCGATTGTTTTTATCATTGGTTTCAATAATTGGATCATTATGTGTCTTCTAGAGATTTTCTTCACGTTTCTTGTGCTTGAAGCTCATCGAGCTTCTTGGATCTGTGAGTTTATAGTTCTTATTAGGTTTCGGAAAATTTTGGCGATTATTCCTTCAATTACCCACACTCCCTTTCATTCTAATTGCATTGCTGAAGTTTTTATACAACTCATTTAAGTGTTATTCATATATATCATACGTATACACAATCATATAATCATATGCATGTATGTGTGTATATACATAGACACAAATACTATGTATGTGTCTGTATATAAATATTTATATATAATTTTATTTTGTATGATTTCCATTGCTGCGTGTTCAGGTTTACTAATCTTTAATTCTGCAATATCTAAGCTGCCATTAACCTCAACAAGTACATTTTCATCCCATTGTAATTTTCATTTTCAGACATTTGAATGGAGACTTTTAAAATATCTTCTATGACTTTATTAGCTTGCAAATGTTTGGAATACACTTACAAGTATTTTAATAGTAATAAGTAATAGTAATAAGTAACAATATCATCATTGTCTGCTAATTCTAAAGTTCTGTGTCCATTTTGGCTTTCAGTTGATTGGCCATGTTTTCTCAGCATGTCAGGTTATAATTTCTTGCTACTTTGCATGCCTGGTAATTTTTCAATGAATGCCAAATGTGTATTTTATCTTGCTGGGTGATAATTGTTTTGTATTTCTACAAATGTTCCTGGAGATTGTTGTGTGAAAAAGTTGTTACTTTGAAATAGTTTTATCATCTTATGTCTGGTTTTTATATTTATTAGGCAGCAATGGTGTGATGCTCAGTCTAGAACTAATTATTCCCCAGTGCTGGGACAAGACATTTCTGTATCACTATTCAGTCTCCATGACTCGTTAGGTTTTCCAGGGTATCTAGTGGGAATAGAGACTATTCTCAGCCATGTGTGAGTGTCACCCCTGTACTCACTAGTCCTTTCCGGTAGTTATTTCTGTAGTCCTGGGTGGTTTTCTCATATCTTTGCATTGGTCCTCACTGCTGAATAATCAGGGGGTCCTGTTACATATTTCTGGAGATTTCTCCCTGTACTTCTTCTCTCCCATACTCTGCGAACTGTAGTCCTTTTTGTCTCCCTGGACTCCATCTGTATCTCTTCAATTCAGGGCATCCACTGGCTTTCCCCTCTATAAACTGGGATCTTGAAACTCCCTAAAGGCAAGAATCTGGGACCATCGTAGGATTTACCTGTCTTGTTTCCCTTTCCTTAGGGATTACTATATATATTAACTGATGTCCAGTGTCTTGGAAATTACTGTTTTTTATATATTTTGTTTCTGTGTGCTTCAGTTTTGTTTCTTTTGAAGGGTAAATTCTGTCCATATTACTCCATTCTGGCTAGAAGGATGTCTTCTTATCATAATTGTAATTAATTATTTATGTCTTTAAAAACAATATATACTGCCAGAATTATAATGTCTTGAACACAAGAACAATACCTGAATTTGCTCAGCAATACACACTATAACTCAGTAGAGGGTGTGGTGCACAGGGATACTCATTAAAAAGAACTGAATGAATCATCAACAAGATAATACATGATTTCATATCTGTTTGGGAATTTAAGGTTCCTGATTAAACATAGTCATTTATCAAATCGAACCTAGCACTTCTGATTTAGGTGATGATTTACGTTGATGAACATCTCTCATTTTAGCCAACTTGGTATCTGCTTTCTCTTCTTCTAATAAAAGTGCACTGATTTTCCTGTGGCAAATAACCTCATCTTCATTCTCTGTCCATGGGGGCGGACATTCTCTGAAATGGGGGTGATAGCACTGCCAGCTCCAGGCATAGACTTGAAACCCAGAACAAGCTAATCAGTGCATCCCGTTCTGTAATCTCAGTGAAAAGAGAGACAAAGAACTCAACTGGGTCAGTGAAACTAAAGTTTATACTTTCATAGTTACGTTTTACAAGAAGAGCTGTTTTTGCTGAGTATATGGAACAAGTTGATTGGCATCCTGGAGCTTCTAGGGACCTAACTTGCTGCAGCAAGGAAACATAATAAACCCAGATCTGGGCATGTAGACATCATAATAATGCTATTTCAACCTCTGGAACCATATGAACTTCTTGTCATGTGAGCTAATACATTTTCCCTGTGTATTCCCTGGGCTTTTGTCACTTGCAGTCTTAAATAATACACCAAATGAAGCTAGAGAATATTTTGAGATGATATATAAACTCTTTCTAAACTATGCTGTACACATAGTGAAGGGTAAGATGATGTAAGAGGAGGTAGAGATCACCATGGATGACGCACCAGTCAGCTACTACTGAATAATAAATCACCCCAGCATGGAGGGCATCCATACTAAGCACCTGCTGTTATAGACTCGCTGGCATTCACACCAGTCAGGGCAGCTGTTTAGGCTGCAGGTCTATGCACCTGCGGGGCAGCTCTGTGTTGTCTGTCTCCTTACTCTGTAACAAGCACACGACCCGCAATAGCAAAAGAAAAAGCCAATCAGACAACAATAGTTCATCCCTCTATCCACCATGCTTGATAAATTTAATAAGCCAATGCAAGTAATATGGCTAAACTCAAAGAAGTATTTTTCACCCATCAGATGATCAAACATAAACATATGGACAAACCCAACATTAATAGAATGAGGCTATGTCTCCTTCCATACAGATATAATAGAAGAGTAGAAGAAACGCTTGAATATTTCAACGTAATCTAACCTGTCAGAAACCCTCAAAGGAAGTGAGGCTGCATTTTAGAAGGTGTACAATTATTATGTGTCCATGAAACATAAATAAAGTAAATTTTTAAGACTCCAATAAATGCTGAGGTAGGAAATCTATCTGTTTCATGAGATAACTGACATCAGGCCTCAGGAGAAGCAGGAATGCTCAGCCACTCAGCATGGTGGGCAGGGACCCTCACTGTCACAGCGTCCTCATCAGTCAGGGGTATTTTAATACATATGTTTTATAGTGGTCAGATCAGGGCGATTAGCATCTCCATCATCTCAAATACTTATTATTTCCTTGTCAATATCCTCCCTCTAGCTGTTTAAAACTGTATATTATTGTTAACTGTAGTCATCCTACAGTGGTATAGAACACTAGAAATTATTCCTCCTGCCTAGCTGTAATTTTGTATTATTTAACAAATATCTCCCTATCTCTCCTTTTCTCCAATCCTTCCCAGCCTCTAGGATCTTCTGTTCTACCTTTTACTTCTATGAGATCAACATTTTTAAGCTTCCACAAATGAGTGAGACAATGAGGCATTTAACTTTGTGTTCCTGGCTCATTTTACTGAACCCAGTGTCCTCAGGTTCCACCTATGATGCCGTACATGACAGGATTTCATTCTTTTCATGGCTGAATAGTATTCCATTGTGTATATACAAATTTTAAAGAAAATGTGTATATATACTTTCGATTCATGTATATACATGGATAATTCATTCATTCATCTACTATTGGACACCTAGACTGATTCTGTATCTCAGCTATTGGAACTAGTGTTAGCAGGCTCTTCAATAACCCAAAGTTCCAGGCTCCACCTGAGGCTGCTCCAGGGTCAATTCACACCATCATGTTGAAAATTTTTATCACTCTTTTCATCCACATAAAAAATTATTATGACAAATACTTAAAAAAGATGCTTATAAATTATAATGGTAATTCACATTGGATAAGGACCTATCATATGCCAGCCAGTGTTCTGAGTGTTTTTATCTGTATCAGTCCTCTCACGAGCTCTGTGAGTTAGGCCCTACTGTCCTCCTCCCCATTTTACAGGTTCAGGATGTAAAGGGGAGAGGCCAGGTGCCTGTGGGGAGGGAGCTGCCTAGGTAATGACTGGGCCAGGGCACAAGCGCAGAGACTTACAGTCATGTCTGTCTGCTCGACATAGCACTGCAGTACTAAAGACAGGAGAGACAATTCCTCCACGAGAAACGGAAGATGGCCAGGGACTTACAGTCATGTTTGTCTGCTGAAAACAGCTCTGCACTTCTAAAAAGAGGAAGAGACAATTCCTCCACGAGAAAGGGAAGATGGCCATGGACTCACAGTCATGTCTGTCTGCTTAACACAGAGCGGCACTTTTAAACACAGGAAGGGAAAATTCCTCCACGAGAAACAGAAGATGTCCAGGGACTCACAGTCATGTCCGTATGCTCAGCACAGCACTGCACTTCCAAAGACAGGAAGGGACGATTCGTCCATGAGAAAGAGAAGATGACCAGTCAAGATTTGAAAAACTATTCAGTCTCCAAAGAGAGAAGAGTAAACTTGGTCATATACCATTTCCGATTTATAAAATTAGAAAACAAAACAATAACAAGAAAAATAGAAAACGAACACACACAAAAAGCTGCTCTGCAGGAGTTCACAAGGAGAGAGGTCATTCCGCAACCCCTTCCGCACTGCGGGTAAGTGCAATGCGAGCTTCAGAGAAAGTCCCCTCATTGTTCCCACTCACAGGCCTGGACATCTGAGCCAGCCACCTTCTCTGCACCACAGGTGACTACCTGGAGTTCAGCCATGAGGAATGTGACCTGAGCTTCCTCTTCCTGAAAAAAACCTTTGTTTACTGAATTCTTCCATCCTTATCCTTTTGCTTACTGATAGAAAAAAAAGAAAAAGAAAAAAGAAAAAAGAAAAAGAAGGCCTATAATAATCTCTCTGTTTTCTCATGGCTCCCATAAGACTCACAGGTGACTTTTCTTTTTTTTTTTTGAGACGGAGTCTCGCTCTGTCACCCAGGCTGGAGTGGAGTGCAGCGGTGGGATCTCAGCTCACTGAAAGCTCCACATCCCGGGTTCATGCCATTCTTCTGCCTCAGCCTCCTAAGCAGCTGGGACTATAGGTGCCCGCCACCATTCCTGGCTAATGTTTAATTTTTATTTTTTTGTATTTTTAGTAGAGACGGGGTTTCATGGTGTTAGCTAGGATGGTCTCGATCTCCTGACCTCGTGATCCACCCGCCTCAGCCTCCCAAAGTGCTGGGATTACAGGCGTGAGCCACCGCGCCCAGCCACAGGTGACTCTTTTACTTACCTGTGACAGGGCCAAACACAAACCATCCAACGTCTCTCTCATTTCCTGAGTGATTGGCTGAGACCAGAATTGTCTCCCTGAAACTCTAAAACTAGGTAGACACCGAGGTAAGCATTGCCTCTTCAGCTAAATGATTGAGACTTGCCATGATTAGAAAATATTCTCAGCTGTTAGTCACTCTCTTTGTAGCTTATCTCCTCTTCCCTACAAAAGGCTAAGGCAAGACCAACCTGCTAAGGACTCTGATCTTTGGATGTGGGATGCTGTCTCTGTGCACTTCCCCATATAAAATCAATTTCCTGGCCGGGCGCGGTGTCTCAAGCCTGTAATCCCAGCACTTTGGGAGGCCGAGGCGGGCGGATCACGAGGTCAGGAGATCGAGACTATCCTGGCTAACATGGTGAAACCCCGTCTCTACTAAAAATACAAAAAAACTAGCCGGGCGTGGTGGCGGGCGCCTGTAGTCTCAGCTACTTGGGAGGCTGAGGCGGGAGAATGGCGTGAACCCGGGAGGCGGAGCTTGCAGTGAGCCGAGATTGTGCCACTGCACTCCAGCCTGGGAGACACAGCGAGACTCCGTCTCAAAAAAACAAAAAAAAAAAAAAAAAAAAAAAAAAAATTTCCTTGCATGTTTGCTTGTTTTTTTCTTTGACAAGTTTTTTTTTAACAATAAAGTAATCCTTCACCCTACATCTTCTTCTCCTGTTATTTATGGTTAAATCAAATAGTAACTGCTGCAAGCTGCTTTCTGTCCTCTGTTGGAGCTGTTGGATTGGTCCACTCACATTTGCCATCATGTTCCTCCCCGCCCTCAACTCTAGTTTGTTCTCTGGCATGTTGCGCGAGGTGTGGCAGGATGGAGACCTTGTGTTTGCAGATTAATCATGTACAGATATTCTTCATCTCCATGCACACACAAAAAAGTGTTCTCTCATTTTTTAAATGCATGTCTCTTTTGGCCCTCCCTTTTGAAGTTACATTTAAAAAATATGACTATAATAGTTAGCATGTAGAGAGTCCTTACTCTGTGCCAGGCACAGTAAGAAGTCCAGACATGGATGCTTCTCTCACGGGCACACACAGCGTCATGGACACTGGAAGGGACACAGACTCCTCTTACAGAGAGAGGGAGCAAACAGTCTGGAGCTGTAATAAAGTCTTACCACACAGCTCAACCTATGCTGTTGATCAGTGCTGCCCAGCAGCAATACTCCCATTTTTATCCTGGGCCCCTTTACTTCTCCAAGCTACCATCGATTCCTAGCCACAGACTGAACAAATGTATGTACCATCATAGGCCACCTGTAACACCACGACATTCTCTTAAAAAAAAAAAAAAAAACAAAAAACCAGCAAACCTGAATAACTCAATAGGTTAAAACATTCACTGCACATGTAATAGGCTGCTAATAAGCTTGCTAAGCACATATTTCTGCCATTAGTGGAGAGGGCCCCCATAATCACCTGGGGAGGGAGGGAGGGAGGGAGGGAGGGAGGAAGGAAGGAAGGAAGGAAGGAAGGAAGGAAGGAAGGAAGGAAGGAAGGAAGGGAGGGAGGCAGGCAGGCATGGACTGATATGAAGGAAGAGAGAGAAGAAAAGGAGAGAAAAGGTAAAAGAAAGGAAACAGGAAAAAGGGGGGAAAGTATAAATTTAATTTTTCAATCTTCAATATAAAATAGATATTATAAGGGGAAAATCAGAATTTATTTGACTGAGGCTCATGTCAGAGTTCTGATTGGTTTTTGTTTTGAATTATGGGTAAGAATGGAGCTGTGGGGAAATGCTATATATTTTTTTCTCATGCTTAGCTGTTAATTTCATCTAAATGGAGACAATCTATCCATTCTACTCTAAATATTTATTTTTTTCCAAATTATTCACAGGCCCAGAGAAGCCTCAGTAGCAGTTACTGGTTCCAAAAGAAACGGAGTGAAGTGGGGTCGGATGACCCCAACAGAAAAGGTGGTGGCTACCTTGGCAGAAACCCCTGTAATGGCCATCTTGTCCCTGCCATGTCCTTCTCCCATAAAGAGGAGAAGTGTCATTTCAGATGTCAGCTCCTGTACAGTATTGGACAGAAACACTGGATAAAGATAGAAACATTGGAATAACACCGGTGTGTCATTGAATTAAAATAAAACAAAACAAGACCTGGAGCCAACCACCTCTGAAATGCTTGCTATGCAATATGATAAGCTCCTACAATCTCAGCCACTTCTACATCCTATTCTATGTATGGGCAGGAGGGAGCTCCGGACGCTGAGCAGACCCTTGAGCTGTTATGCCCCCGCTCCCTGGAAATCCCATCACTTCCCTCCCCATAACTTTCTCTTGGCTGAACTGCACCAGTCAGACTTCCCAGAAATTCAACTTTGCCAATGAGCAGGTTGGGATTCACATGTTGACATAATGAATAAAAAATGAAGCAGATTAGGTCGAGTTAAAATAAAAAGTCACACAGATATCATTAACCTAAAAGTTTAGAAAATTCTGCAGGGGTAAATGACCTTTGGCCTAGGTAAATTAAAAGAATGTAGTTTAGCTTCTTCATCATCACTCATTTCAATCAACGTCATCACATTATACAGAGACATGTACGTGGGAATTGGAGAAATATTTACCATCGCTCGTTCCATGACTAACACGCAGGATATGGGCCGAAGATCTCAGTGTTCTGGGTTCCCTTCTGTAGATGCACCTCATATCTCTCTCAGAGTCTCCTGCGGGCCCCACCTGTCCGGCAGGTCCCACAGGTCAAGGCTCTCCTATATTCGGTGGGTCACAGTCATGTGAAGAATGGGGAATGGCTGGCTATTTGATGTGTTATTCACAGAAAAAACAAATGGCCAGTAAACGTGTAAGACAAAGTCCAACTTCACCAGCAGTCAGATAAACACAAATTTAAATGAGATTGCATTCCATGCCTATCACATTGTTCAAAATAACCAAGACTGAAACCAGGAAGTGAGGATAAGAGCATAACAGCTAAAAGTTTAGCCAGGCGAGGTGACTCACACATGGAATCCAGACTTTGGGAGGCCGAGGTGGGCGGATCACTTGAGGTCAGGAGTTCAAGACCAGCCTGGCCAACATGGTGAAACCCTGTCTCTACTAAAAATACAAAAATTGACCAGGTGTGGCTGTGTGTGCCTGTCGTCCAGCTTCTCAGGAGGCTGACGCAGGAGACTCCGGGAGCTGGAGATTGCAGTGAGCCGAGACGGCACCAGTGCAACAGGGAGAGGCTCCGTCTCAAAAAAAAAAAAAGGAACTGAAAATTCTCCACTTTGCCACTTTGCTCAATCACTGATAAGAAGCACTTGGCAATGTTTAACCAAGCTGAAGACGCACATGCACGCTGACCCAGTAATTTTATTCCTAGGTATATTTAAGTGCACATAAGAAAACATGTCTGACAGTGTCCACTTAGGAAAGAGCCTCAGCCTCAGCCTGAGCTATCTGGGTATATCCAGTTCCCATGCAAGGATCTCTCAGCTAACTTCTGTTTCCTGTGGCTTGGCATTAGCTGTACGGACACTTCCAAGTTTGCTTATTTTCCAGTGTCTTCTTTTCCTCTCATAATCACGTGATTCTCACCTTCAGTCCTCACACTTCCTCACAATGAGCGTTCACTGAAATATTTTACATTAAGACCTTCTCTGCCTTTCTTACCCAGTGCATTGGGTCTTTGCATGCATTAGCTTTTAAAATTCTTATCACAATATTTCAGGCCTTTTGTACATTATATTCTAGTAAAACGATTCCACCCAAAGTTGTCACAATTCAGAGATTACAGCTCCGTGTGATGTTTTGTTAGAAATATATTCATATATTCACTTTGTTAGCTGTCAAACACACCCCCTGAGCCTGCATTTAACATCTCATTTGATAGCATAATTCAACACAAAGGATAAAAAGAAACACTATGTATTTACATTATGGAATGGATTTTTACAGTCGTATTAGATAGGCACACACTGCCACGCCAAGGCAAAGCTTCCTGCACCTCTAACACCATAATCAAGGTCAAATAGGAAAAGGGAAGGAATAGAACCAAGGAGAAAGAGGCATTGGAATGTGAGAACTTCTCCTAATTATGTAATCCTGATTATATGATTACTTTTTCTTTTTTCTTTTTTCTTTTTTTTTGAGATGGAGTTTCACTCTGTCACCCAGGCTGGAGTGCAGTGGCGTGATCTTGGCTCACTGCAACCTCTGCCTCCCAGGTTTAAGCGGTTCTCCTGCCTCAACCTCCTAAATTGCTGAGAGTACAGGCACACACCGCCACGCTCAGGTAATTTTTTGCATTTTAGTAGAGACAGGGTTTCACCGTGTTGCTCACACTGGTCTTGAACTCCTGAGCTCAGGCAATCTGCCCGTTTCCCTAAGTGCTGGGATTACAGGTATGAGCCACCATGCCTGGCCCGTAATTACTTTTTCTGAAGCAGTCTCTCTTGTACATTCTAAAAATAATGCAGAAGTTATTCTCACAAAACAAAGGTGATAACCACCATCTGTGTTGGTATGTCAACTTGAAAACATCAACCCTTGATCAAATAGTTTAAGAAAATATGTGCCCCATGCCAAATCCACAGATATTACTGTGATGTACCCAGACAGTGATTTCTGAGGGCAGGGAGCCATGCAATGCAGAGAATCCAACAGATGCCACCTGCAAAGAGAAGGGCTGACCTATGGCTGCTTACCCATCACTCATTCTCTCACACCTCTTCCTTGACCACAGGACCTGCTCCCATCTATGCAACCTAATCATGTCAAATATGCACTCCCCAGAGTCTCTCAAACTAGGACCCACTGTGTACCAGTGGGATCTAAAGAGAAGACTGGTGATAGGATTTGTGGAAAGGTTTTATTCTTTGGTAAAAAGACATAAATGAGGAGAAAGATGCCTTTTCTTGCCTTTGGATATAAATGGTTGAGTTTGTGGTGTCTGGAAGAGCTGCAGCTATATTGTGACCGTGAGGAAACAAGCTGGACTATGACAGCCAACGCACTGGGCATAATGGAAGGGAAAGATAGAAACATTGGAGTAATGCTGGTGTGTCACTGAATTAGAAAGAACCTGGAGACAACCACTTTTGAAATGTTTGTTATGCAATACGATAAACTCCTATAATCTCAGCCCACTTTTACATAATATTCTACTAACTGCAATTGAAATCATTCTAATTGACACACGAATCTCACATCCTCTTCATGTATTTGCAGTTGAGATTTGGAGGATGCTTAGCAAGTGTATGCAGGTTTCCAAAAGCCCTGTGGGGATAAAAAGTCACCTCAAGAAATCCTTTCTGGTGGCTGTCATGGAGTGTTACCAGGAGATTGAGACTGGATTATTTAGTTTCATACCTTCATCAATTGCTATCTGCCTAGAAGGCTTTGACCATTCAACCACAGTCACTTTATATTCATTGGAAGAGATCTTCAAAAGTGGGCAGAAAACAATTCCAGATAAGATTTTCTGGGGTCACCAAAAATGTGGCGCTCCCTAATTCCATTGCAAAAGGAAGTTCCAACCCAACCTACCTGCTCTCACTCACTCACTTATACTTTCGTTAGACAAAGCCTTTGTGCCTAACACTGTAAAGCTCAACTTTTTAAAGAAGTAAAGAGAAAAAAAAGAGAACAGGTGATAAAAACACAAGATGATCAGTACTAGGGCCTCAGAAGGAGAGCTAAGTTTGGGTCTCACCGACAGGTATGAGGCGTCAATCTAAATAACAAACAAAGAGAGGTGCTGAAGATTTTGAGTTTAATCAGGAATAGCAGGGCCTTGCAATGCAAAACATGCCTGGCATGGTAACCATGGGTGCATTCAGGAAGGCAAAGGGTGACAAGGGTTTTTAAAAGTAAAATGAGGAAGATTACATAAGTTGTTTAAAAATAATCATCCTTGGCTACAAGAATTAATCACAGGGGTGGCAACAGCCCGAGGCTGCTGGGCAGATGTCCCTGCAGGAGTGTGTTGTGTGCAAGGATGCAGTGGCCTTGGTGCAGGGCTGTGGTTTCTGGCGATCTCCTGAGATGGTTCTGATTATCAGGCAAATATGCATGAGGGGCTCCTCTCATGGTTTTCCCTGGCTCCATTTTGTCAGGGTTTGACAGAGTGAGTATTTTAAATCTGACAGCTTTCCCAAAAGCAAGGGAGGGACACGTCCGGAGTTGTGCATTATACAGACCCCTTAAACAGCCCCATGCAAGACGCATGCCAGTCAAAGGAAAGGTGGCAGGGGTAAGAAGAGGGATGAGAAGCAGAGACTGTCTAGATCAGGCTGTTGCCATAGGAATGAGCGTTCCTTCTGCAAGTTGCATGTCTTCACGGAAGACTACTCCAAATGAACTCTCTCCACTTTCCAGGGAAGTTCAACTCTCAAAATTCTAAGTGGCTTCTAAACTGGAGAAACGCAGACAGCTTGCCAGCCTCATCAGGCTTAATACTGTGAGATATGAGATGTGTTCCGCCTTATCTATAGTTTATACCTCAGCTGTGGTATTTACAAAACAATTGCAAGCAAGTACTAAGGGGTCATAACCCAATAGCTACCCAAGCCCTGGTTTTACACATTAAAAAGTGCATTCACCTAGGAATGGCTGAGTAGGGCTGACACAGGAAAAGAACAAGAAGAGCCTGAAAACTTTTGGGGGAACCAAAAAATAGGGAAAGACTAAAAAATGATGGAGATTCGTCAATAGGACCCGAAAGCCAGCTTGAAGGCACTGCCACTGGGCAAATGCAGAACCAGTTAAGCATAAAATAATGATAATCAAGGAACAGAACCTGCCGAATACAGTAAGAATGCATGAGCCCATCCTGGTATCAATGGATCGACTGATGATGTCTTAGTCAGCCTGGACTGCTATAGACTGAGTAGTTTAACAACAAACCCTTATTTCTCATGGTTCTGGAGATGGAAAGTCCTAGATTAAGGGGGCAGCTGATCCCTTTCAGGGGAAGCCTCACTTCCTGTCCCGCAGAAGGCCAGCTTCTCACTGTGTCCTCACAAGGCAGAGAGAATGAGCAATCTTTCTGGTGTTTCTTCTTATAAGGACATGGATCCCCTCACGAGGGCTCTGTCCTCAGGACCTCCTCTAAACCTGACGGCCTTTTAAAGGCCCCAACTCCAAATACCATTGCACTGGGCATGAGGCCTTCAAAATACGAATTTGGGGGCAACAGAAACATTCAGTCCATTATAGAGAGATAAACAGTAAATAAATACATGGAAAGAAGGGAAAGATTCTCCCTGTTGTAGAAATCAAGAAACCTTTTATTCTGATGAATGTTGAAGCAGTGGTGGAGTTAGAAGATCACCATGTATCGAGCATTAAAATTCAGTCCAAAAGAGTCATCTGTGGATTGGAAAACGATTTAATTTTCAAATTCACTCCTGTGACTCTTCACAGGATATTTATTATTTTGTTTGGGAACTGGGTCTCATTCCGTGTCGCCCAGGCTGGAGTGCAGTGGTGTGACCATGGCTCACTCCAGTTTCCACCTCCTGGGCTCCAGTGATCCTCTCACCTCAGTCACCCAAGTAGCTGAGGCCACAGGCATGTGTCCCCTATGGGATAATTTTTAAATTTTTGTAGAGACAGGATCTCACCACGTTGCCCAAGCTGGCCTCAAATTCCTGGGATCAAGTAATCCTCCCATCTTGGCATCCCAAAGTGCTTGGAGTACAGGTATGAGCCACCATGCCTGGCCATGGGTGTTTATATTGTCTCAAAGTATCTTCTCAAAAGATACATACTGATGACAAATAATACATGCTAACCTGATAGTGGATAAACCTGGCACTCACTGCCTTAACCGAATGACCAAGGTGAACATCTCTGGCGACAGGACTGTTTACAGCATTCACAAATGGAAAAATACTATAAGCATTGTTTTATACTTCACTTTTTTTTTGAGACAGGGTTTCACTGTCACCCAGGCTGGAGGGCAGTGGCACAATCATAGCTCACTGTGGCCTCAATCTCCTGGGCTCCAGTGACCCGCCCACCTTGGCCTCCCAAAGTGTGGGATTGCAGGCATGAGCCACAGTGCCCAGGCTTACTTCGCTTTTTTAACTTGGCCATACACCTTAATTATTCCTGGATAATTTTTCCCTGGAGATTGTTATATTTCAGCAAATGCAGAGCTACTTCATTCTTTCTAGTGGCTGTATACTACCCCCTAGTATGGATGGTACACAATTTTTGTTTGATTTATTTAATACAAATTACATTTATTTAACTTGAACAATGTAATGTTTACACACACACACACACACACACACACACACACACACATTGTGAAATAATTACTCCATTCAAGCCAAGTGACATATTGACATATTCATTGTCTTATGAAGTTACCATTTTTTCTTTGTTGTGAGAACACTTAAGATGTACTCTTTTAGCAAATTTCAAGTTTACAAATAGAGTATAACTACCTATACATAGTTGCCATACTGTACGTTAGACCTCTAGAATGTATTCCTCATACATACTTGAAATTTTTCATCCTTTAACCAGATCGACCCAGTTCTTCCCTGCACTTGATCTAGTAGCCATCATTCTACTCTTACCATGAGTTAGACTTTCAGAGGCGCCACCTGTAAGTGAGCTCATTCAGTGTATTTCTGCTTCTGACTTATCTCACGAGCAAAATGTCCTGAAACGTCTGTGCTTTACAAATGGCAGGATTTTCTTCTTTTTAAAGGTGAAATAATATTCTGTGTGTGTGTCGGGGGTGGTGGTGGTTGTGTGTGTAAACAGAGAGAGAGAAGTAATGTGACTGTAATAAGAGTTACATTTGTGGAATATGGGTGAAGAGTAACTGAGAATTCTTTGTACTATTCTGATAACATCTGTAGATCTCAGATTGTATCAATAAGTTGTATATAACATATAATATCTATGTAAATAGATATTATATTTAATATATAAATATAACATCTATGTAAATATATATTATATATAAATCCTATATACTAATAATATATGTCTATGTAATTATATATTACATATAACTGATATATATATGAGACTTTCTCCTGCCTCTTACAGCATTTCTGTTTTTCCCCATGTTAACTCTCAGCTGTTTCCTGTGGAAAATAAAAAGTAATATAATGACATAATAATACTGGGGGTGCCTAGGAAGAAGCTGTGTGGCTGAAGCTTGCCCAAGAGCAGAGGGCCTGCATCTCCTATTACACCAGAAGCACCGATTTCCCAAAACAGACACCTGGTGTTGACAGGGATCTTGCATCCCACATCCACTCCCAGCACCTGAGGCTGTTTCTGCTCACCTGCTTGGTATCTGGGTGATGGTCCCCAGAGGCGAGGGTGGCACTTGTCCCATGCCACCTTTATCTCTTTCCTGCTGGACTGACCACTGGTCTTGGATGTTGATTCTCAGGATCATTATCTTCTTACTTGCTGTTGCCATAATTCTGTTGGATGGAAAAATACACACACACGTATGTATGTATGTACATGTGTATGTACCTATATACACACACACGTAGGTATGTATGTACATGCATATGTACCTATATACACACACACGTAGGTATGTATGTACATGTGTATGTACCTATATACACACACACCTCTGAGTTTACTTTCATTTTTATTTTGTTCCTTCTCTCAAAATATAATAGCATCATATATAAAAATGTATATATACACACACACACACCATACACACGTACATATGAGGCCACACGGATATATGTACATACAAGTAGGTAATACAAATATTTTTATATCTGTTTGTATGTGCATGCATATGTGTTATGTATATATGTATGTGTACACACACATGCACATACACACACGTATATATATGAAATGAGATAGAGAGAGTGTATGTACCGTTGAGCCAGTCCCCAAGGAGAAAGATACAAATCTCTACCTTTCCCTTTGGGGAGTTGGGCTAAGGATTTTGGTCAGTGCTTTTCCTTTAAAAAGCACCTTGTAGCCCCATCATTTTTCCAAGGTCATGCATTTTCTATTTACAAATATTGACTGGGAAGAAGATCCCTTTCTGCTTCAGGGTCTCCGGTGTGACATAAAACTCACTTAACGCATCTAGGATGTGTTGGTGTGATGTGAGCCCTAGGGGAGTCTCTGGGTGCTGCAAGGCAGAGCTGGGGAAGCCATGCTTGCCTTGTCAGTTCAGGGGCTATGACAGTCAGAGAAAGCAGGCAAATGCTGAGCATACAGGTAAGGAAGATGATGGTAACCACACACTTGAAAGAAACACAAACAGTGTTGTGGGATAATGTGGACGGTTGATGCTTGGGTATAAAGTATGCAGACCTCCCTCCTGTGAGGAAGATCCAGGAAGGGCAGGTCCTTCTGCCATAAAGAAGTGACACGCCAGAGCTCAAAGTCTGTACACGTGGCACTTAGTACCTGATTCTAAAACTATGGCCCCTGGGTTATGACAGAGGCCTCCTGATGACTGCGGGAATTCCAAGGGCAGCCTGAGGACCTGCCCCAGTGCTGTGGATGTGTCTGGAGAACCATCAGGGTGATGGCAGGGCTGTGGAGTGCCCACGGCTTGCTGTGCCTTAATTACATGGAAGTCATACCCCCATGACAGGCTGGACTTTCAGGGGCATAAATCAAAACTACAGAGAGGTGGCATGGTTTTGGCTGCGAAGGTGATCAATTCCCTTCTGCTTCCCAGAGGCCTGTGTACCAGTGAGAAATGTCCCGTGAGGCTCTGGGCACCTCTGCGTTTATTTTAATTATTATTTTGTTCCTTTCACTACCAAAATATAATGGCATCATTCTTTGTGTACTTGCAGACAGAGTCCACTGAAGGCAGGTGGCAAAGCCTCCCTACAAGCTGCCCTTCTGTGCTGTATTTTTCAAATCCACACAGAGAGCAATGAGATGGGTGAAATCTCTTTGGAGATCGCAGAGCTCTTTGGCACTTGCAAAGGCAGAATGTTTCTGCCTAGGGATGATTTTCAAAGTATTTAACAACTGGCATGGTGGGCCAAGAGCTGAGAGTTGATTCTAGATCCACCTGCTGTGCTGGCCACTGACACTTCTACTGATGGCCTTGCGGAGTTGGGTGCAAGTATCCCAGAAGTGGAGCCTCACAAGGAGACAGGAGATGATTGGATGACACAGCCGGGCACCTGGGGTAGCAGCTGCCACCCAAAAGCAGCATAGATCGTCCACGTGTGCTTCCGGGCGGCGTCACCTGAGGGAGGCTGCTGCATTTGAGTAGAGGCAGGGGACAGCCCAGGGTGATTTCTAGGTGATTCTTCTTGGCAGGGTTATTGTCCACATGATGCTAAATATGCCTTCCAGCTATCTGCTGCTGAAGTCTCAGTTATGCACCTGCCTCTTTACTCTTTCTAGATTCCAAATGAAAGTCGATCCCAGTAGCCACCCAGGGGCTTGCCTTCCCGAGGCATCTTGGTTTTCTCTCCTGAAACTTCACTGGCTCTTGTTCTCTATCCCCACCTTTAACACCCACCCCACAACATGTACCCTAGCACTTTACTTAGAGCTAAAAGCTCAAGCACAACTGCTCTTTTTTTCCATCTTCACAGCAAACATTTCTGCTTCTTATGCTTTCCTAGAGAACAGTCACTCCTCCCTGCCCAGGAAACTCCAAGGCAAGAGACAGATGAATCTCAGGAAGAAAAATTGGCTGCCATAGCAACTTGGAACATATGGAATTCTGACACTTTGGCTGGGTACATTTTCCAGGAAAGAGGGTCACTCCAGAAATCAGACCCTCTTTCCTTGTGGCTGGTTGCATCTAGAATTCCAAGGATAAATTCCTCCCAAAGAGTGATGCTCAAATAGGAACATCATTTGGAAAGAGCGCAGCACAGACAGACCTTCGCATGTACCAAGGAGCCCACATCTACGCAGGAGAGTCATTCATCAGCTACCGCAGCACTGACCCACTTTTGGATTTTTTGAAAAATAACTTTTCCATGTTTTCTTGTTATTATTATTATTAATCCATTCCAGCAGGTCTCAACATCAAGTTATTTTTTTAATAAAATGCAGCATTATTTCATCACTCACCACTCAATAGTACAAAAATCAAACAGACACATATCCATTAGAATGGCTGAAAAGAAACTAAAAAAGCAGAAAACATTGAGTGCTGACAAATATCTGAGAGAAATCACAAATATCGTCATTGGGAGGTTAATTGGTACATTTATCAAAATGTCTACTAAAGTTGAACTGAGATTTACCCCATGTGGCAGATAGAATACTGGCCCTCCAATGATGTTCTCATTGTACCCGAAGCCTGGGAGTGCGTGATCTTCCAGGGTACAAGGTCTCTGCAAAGGTGACTAGCTAAGGACCTTGAGATGGCAGATGATCCTAGGTTATCTTATTGAGCTCAATGTCATCACAAGGGTCCTTGTAAAAGGGAGGCAGAAGGACCTAAGTCAGAATAAGGGGAGGTGATGACGAAAGAGATGAGAATGATGCACTTTGATGTTGGAGGAAGGGGCCAGGAGCCAAGGAATGTGGACACCTCTAGAAGCTGGAAATGACAAAGAAACACAGTCCCTTAGTGCCAGAAGGAAGCAGCCCTGGCTACACTTTGTTTTTCACCCTGTAAAGCTAAAGTTCTGGCCTCCAGAACTGTAAGGTAATACATTTGTATTACTTTAAGTTACAAAGTATGTAGTAATTTGTTATACTAGCAATAAGAAAGTAATATGCCCTCTGACTCAGCAGTTCAAACTCCTAACTCTGAAACAAACAAAACAAAAAAACAAACCCCAAAACTATACCCAAGAGAAATGCATGCAGGTGTTCACCAAAGACACCCACAAGCCTGTTTGCCCAAACTGGAAATGACTCCAGATGCTTGTAAACAACAGAACAAACAAATATAATACGATACAGTCATATAATAGCATACTGTTTAGGAATAAGAATGACCAAACCTGCAACTATGCACAATAGCACAGATGATACTCCTAACAAAGGTATCATGTTGAAAGAGGGAAGTGATAAGTTTTGGCTGTGTCTCCACCAAAATCTCATCTTGAATTGCAGTTCCCCAACGTGTGGTAGAAAGAACCCGGTGGGAGGTAATTTAATCATGAGGGTGGTTACCCTCATGCTGTTCTTGTGATAGTGAGTGAGTTCTCACGAGATCTGATGATTTTATGAGGGGCTTTTCCCTGGCTTCACTCTGCACTTCTTGCTGCCACCATGTGAAGAAGGACATGTTTGCTTCCCCTTGCACTATGATTATAAGTTCCCTGAGGCCTCCCAGCCATGCTGAACTGTGAGTCAATTAAACCTCTTTCCTTTCTAAATTTCCCAGTCTTGGGTATGCCTTTATTAGCAGCATGAGAATGGACTAATACAGGAAGTCAGACACAGAATAGAACAAAGTAACCTCTAAAGCTGACAGAGCTATGCCATGGTGTTGTAGTCAGTACCATGTTACCCTAAGGGGGAGGGTCATAAATAGACATAGTCATGAGGAATGAGTCTGGTATTCTAGTAATATTCAATTTCTTACTCTGAGTGTATCACTTTGTGAAAATTCATCAGACTGTACATGTATGTGCACTTTTCTCTATATTATATTATAAATGCACTTTTTGCATCTATTTCGGGGTTCAGTAAAAAGTTTACAAAAACAGACACCAAATTTTAATATGGATTCAAGTCAAAGACACAGGTCACTATGGCTCCACCTCTGTGCAGGCTCAGTGGGAAGCCTGGTGGTCAGGTGCAATGACACTATTTGAATCCCTGAAGGGTCTCTTCCCTTCACATCCCATTATCCCTACACTGTTGAATTTTGGGTTTTTGGGTATCCTGGAAACCTTGAACTTGTCTATGATGGAGGAGGGGGCTGCTTAACAGAGCCTCAGAACCCAGGCGGGCATCCCTGTTTTTGGACCAAATATGGGCAACCTGTTGGCTGTCAATGAGAGGTGGGCCTCCCCAGAGAATAAGGAGAAGGACATCAGCCAAACCACAGTCTTCCCAGCTCCCTGACAACGGTGATAAGAGAGTGAAGGGCTCAGACTTAGAGTCTACACTGCACAATTCCCTCCTCTTATTGCAAGACAACAAGACTTTTATTTAGCCTGGGGGCAAGCAAAGAAACAAAACCAACAACTCACTTCATGAGGATGCATCTGAATTTTTATGCCTGATCCTTGGGTCACCAGTGTTTGAAGTGCCTTCAGTCTTTGTTGTGTGTTTTGCACTCAGTGGGTAAGTCCAGTTTTTGTTTGCCTTGGGAAGAGAAGGGAGGAAGAAGAGCACCAGTTAGAACCTTAAAAGAGGCAATATGAAAGGACTTTCCACTCATTCCCAGTATTTAGCATTCCCTGAGTGTCCAGTGTTGTGCATGTGGCACTTGGGAATAGGCAGAGGAACAGGCTCTGTCTAGACCAGTGGGTCTCAAATTGATCTTGCCACAGGCCATGAGTGTGGATCACCTTCCCTAAGTTCCTGCTTTGCAGGAGAAAAAGAGCTTCCTAACACAAGTTCAATGAGCAACTCCTGCATGGTAAGTACCTGTCCAAGCACCACACATTTATTAGTTGATTTAATCTTTACAAGACACCTTAACTTCTCTGAGTCTCAATTTCCTTGCATTTAAATGGGAACTATAACAATGTCAGCTCCAAGAAGTTTTTGTAATGAGACAAAAATAGCTTAAAGTACAGAAGGATTGGTACATTTTAGGTTCTCAGGAAATTATAGCTAATATTTTAATTGCTCTATAAACTAAATGCCACATATAATCCAGAGACAATACACGCAGTCTCAGCCTTCTTCTCTCTGTGAGTGTCCTTCGGAGCATAAAGACTTCTGTAGAATGTCTTTGGTAGAATTGCTTTAGATGTTTTGTTGGTTTATTTGTTTTTGAGTCATTCATGCAGCATTTATGTTTCTTGGTGTGACTGGACTTTTCTTGCCAGACATCTCTCTACAATCACTTCTGTATGGTTTGAAAAGAGTACTTGATTTCACTCCTAAGCATGCACTTGATTGGTTTAAGTTACTGGTTCTCAACTGGAGGCAACTTTGCACACCCCAGGCATTTAGCAGTGTCTGGAGACAATTTTGGTTGTTACAATTGTGGGGCTGCAACAGGCGTTAAGTGAGTAGAGGCCGGGAGTGCTGATAAACAAGCTACAATGCACAGGTCAGCCCCTGCACAAAGATTTATTTGTCCTCACGTATCAATGTCATGAGGTGGAAAAGTGCTCGAGTGAACAATCTACTCTTAACCCTTTAAGTGAACAGTACACTAACATCTACTAGACATGTTTTCTCAGAACTTATTTGGAATATTTTCTGTACAGCCTCTTGCCACTTGCATTGTGTTTTCATCTCCCTGGAAACCCCACCCGCCCTGTCTATACTGGCATGATTCATTCACTCATCGCCTTCAGATCATTGGGCAAGTGGCGCTTTCTCCACGAGGCTGGCCCTCCCCACTCTCCATCATTTCTATCCTCCGTTCATGGTCTAGTTCTCTCTTCAGTGCTCAACAACATTCTGCACAATTTTACTCTCCTTTTTTCTTATCTCTGGTGTGTAAGTCCCACCCTGGTGCCGAGAAATGTGCCTGGCTCATGAGGAACTGAATAAATATTGTTTTAATGATGATCTATGAGATGGCAGTGCTCTCTGGACACCTTGCGAGTCTGCAGGTAGAGTGACAAACTCTGCTAGGTTGCAGAGGACTGAGGAGGTTCTTCATATGCAGGATTTCCAACTCTAAAACACGACAGTCCCAGGCAAACCAGATGACTAAGTCACTCTAAGGACTCTAAGGGTTCAAAGTTCAGCAAGAGACGACTAAAAACCACCAAGACTGGGGAAGGGGAGGCATGAAAATGCTGCCTACCAGTGGCCATCACACCTTCAAACATAGCAGAATAATTTGGCAAGCTGGTTGTATTAGTCAGGGTTCTCTAGAGGGACAGAATATATATATAGCCTAGCCTCCCAGCCTACATCTTTCTCCTGTGCTGGATGCTTTCTGCCCTCAAACATTGGACTCCAGGTTCTTCAGTTTTGGGGACTCAGACTGGTTCTCCTTGCTCCTCAGCTTGCAGACAACCTATTGTGAGACCTGTGATTGTGTGAGTTAATATTTAATAAATGTGCCTATATATCGCTTGCATTATATGTATTAATATATATTATATAATTATATATTATATGTTTATATATTATATCATGTGATTATATATTATGTATTATGCATATTATAACATATAATCATATGGTTATATATTATGTATTATGTATATTATAATATATAATAATATATTAAATTATATATTATATATTATGTATATATAATATATAATTATATATTATATATTATGTATATATAATATATAATAATATATAATATATTATGTATATATAATATATATAATGTATATATAATATATAATATATATAATAAATATATATTATATATTATGTATATATAATATATAATCATAATATATATTATGTTTTGTATATTATAATATATAATCATATATTATGTAATCATATTTTTATATATTTTATATAATGATATATTATCTGATTACATATTTATAATGTATAATTATATATTATATAATTATATGTAATCAGATATTATATCATTATATATAATAGGATATAATATATATATTTTTGTAGCAGGACGAGCCACAGACAAAACCCCTCAGACAACCGGTTAAAGAAGGAAGAGCCTTTATTTGGCCAGGAGCGTCAGCAGACTTGCATCTCAAGAACTGAGCTCCCTGAAGAAAGAGTTCCTGGCCCTTTTAAAGGCTTACAACCCTAAGGGGTCCACGTGACAGGGTCATGATAGATTGAGCAAGCATGGCGTAAGTGACTATGTCCACATACGTTAGCGGTGGGGGCAAGCAATGCAAATATTTCTCCATACCATTGTCTGTGATCTATAGATAGCAACAAGCGATTAGGATGGGGGTTAATCTTTAATCTACAGACCTGGCTGGTGGCTCCAATCATTCTGTTGTTTTTCAGCTTTTACTTCCTCCATCTGTTCGGAGACAGGAGATAGTAAGAGAAATGGCCTCTCTCCTCATTCCCTCCTTTGAGAACCTCACTCACTAGTGGGAGTTCTCACTCTCATCCTCGCTATTTAGATCTTCCTGTGAGACAGATTGATAGTGATTCATGTAATACACTTGTGCTGAGGTCTTTTGATGAACTAAGGTAGTAACAAAACCTTTTAGTAACTGGAGAAATATGCATAACATATAGAGGAGTGACATGCAGGTTCCTAACACTATTATTATTCCTATTATAAGGATTTTAAATCCTCCTAGAGCTGAAAATCATTTTCCAAACAAGGATCCAGGATCAAATCCATGCCAAACCTGCACATGTGCCAGCTTTGTCATGTCTCTAACTATATTTTTGACTACTTGTCCTTGATCATCTATTTGCAGACAGCAATTGGTCAAGTTGAATTTTTCAGACTCCTTCTTCAGCTGCCAGCAAATAGTCTAAGGCCAATCTATTCTGATAGATGGCATTTCTCATTTGGGTTTCCTGCCAGGCTAAAAGAGTCAAAGCTCTGCCAGTTTCATTAGTGATTATTTCTAAGATGGCCTGTAACCATATGACCCAGTAGAGCATGTAGATGGGGGTTTGGTACCCCCATGAGCCATTTTGTGTCCATGTGGCGCCTATAGTACTGAATGATTATTTCGGGGTATCACTCATCATCTTTCCAATTTCCTATAGCTATGCTTCTCTTTTCTCAGGAGGCATAGACAGGGAAACCTAGGAGCTCACCTTTTTTTTACAGGCAGTAGGAAAAGCATGACTTAACGGTGCCAATGACACAACTACCTGCCCATTGGTCAGGTAACTTGGTGTAGGCTCTGTGCCCATATATCCTGTATAGCCCAGCGGGAGTCATCCAGTCTCGTTGAGATTCTGGATGGGCCCAAACAGTCTGTAACTTGGGAAATTTGCTGAATGGACTCTTTTCAGTGCAGTTGAGACCCCACCAGGTGACTGTCCCTGTCATGCTGTTATACAGCTTTTGTTCTAGGCAATTGAGCCTTCCCACAGGGATGGTGAAGTCCTTCCCCTCTCTACCTACACAGTATTGTCCAATAATCGAGGTTTTCAAGACCCAGAAGTTGCTAGTTTGGGCCTTCGGTACCAGAATTATATCAGGAACTGGATCAGTAGGCACCAATTCTCGGGCTTCCAAAGGCCATTGCTCTCCTATAGTGGTTCCCAGGACCGGTCCTACCATATTCCAGGTGTCAGGACTCCAAGCACTGGTCCCTTCTCGGTGTTCAGCCACTGTGTTGATCCTCATGGGATCTGCACCACTCTGACGAGGCATTCCACCAGGGCAAATGCCTACCCAGGCGTGCTCTTAGGATCCATGTCGCTCAAGCTTGCCAGAGTCCCCCGCAGGGATGCACTGCAGGGCAGGCTTAAGCCACCTAAGGGGCTGCCTCGACTGTCCATCAACCACCTCGCTTCTCAATCAGGAAACCAAGAAATGTAGCAGGATGAGCTGCAGACAAAACCCCTCAGACACCAGGTTAAAGAAGGAAGAGGCTTTATTCGGCTGGGAGGTCGGCTGACTTGCGTCTCAAGAACTGAGCTCCCTGAAGAAAGAGTTCCTGGCCCTTTTAAATGCTTACAACCCTGAGGGGTCCACATGAAAGGGTCATGACAGATTAAGCAAGCATGGGGTATGTGACTATGTCCACATACGTTAGCAGTGGGGGTAAGCAATGCAAGTATTCTCCAAACCACTGTCTGTGATCTATAGATAGCACAAGCAATTAGGGTGGGGGTTAATCTTTACCCTACAGGCCTGGCCAGTGGTGCTGATCAGTCTGTTGTTTTTCAGCTTTTACTTCCTCCTTCTCTTCAGAGACAGGAGACAGTAAGAGAAATGGCCTCTCTCCTCATTATCATATATATAATATATAACTATATCCTATTATATATAAATATATGTTATATATAATTATATCCTATTATATATAAAATATATTATAATTATATCCTATTATATATAAAATATATTATATATAATTATATCCTATTATATATAAAAATATATAATGCAAGCGATATATAGGCACATTTATTAAATATTAACTCGCACAATCACAGGGTTCCACAATAGGTTGTCTGCAAGCTGAGGAGCAAGGAGAACCAGTCCGAGTCCCAAAACTGAAGAACCTGGAGTCCAATGTTTGAGAGCAGGAGGCATCCGGCACCTGCTGGAAGACCAGGCCAGTCTAGCCTTTTCACATTTTTCTTGCTGTTTTACATTCTAGCCATGCTGGCAGCTGATTGGATGGTGGCCACCCAGATTAAGGGTGTGTTTTCCTTTCCCAGCTGACTGACTCTAATGTTAACCTTTATTGGCAACACCCTCACAGACACATTGAGGATCAATACTTTGCATCCTTCAATCCAATCAAGTTGACACTCAGTATTAACCATCACACTGGACAATCATACAGATTTCTGGACCCAATTTCCCCAAGATTCTGATTCAGATTTTCTGGGACAGGGCCCCAGAATTGGTATTAATATATAAATCAACAGCTCCTCAGTGGGTAGTCTGGATAGGCCTTCAGACTACTCCTAAAGAAATTCTACTTGGGACTAAACCCTTCACCAGACACAGTCCATAAAATCGCATTTTGCCAAGGCGACTATGACAAAGTAGCGTCTGAAATTCAGCAGGCATTCTGAGACAGCCCCAGCCCCGGGAAGTGAAGCACTTTCAGGATGTGATTAATGACACCAGGCGAGACACTTTTAATTTGGATTCTTCAGCAAACCGCATTCTCTGTGATAAATTAATCACGAGGAGAAAGAGAGAGGCGTGCAACTCCCCCCAGGGAGCCAAGAGGCTGGCAAGGCTCTCTCCACAGAAAGCTTATTCCAGAACAAGACGCACAGTGTTGGGGGAAGGTTCCAGAGAGCCACACCCAGAGGAGAGGAGGCCCAGGGCACCAGACTCACCTGCACGCCTGCGGAGAGCAAAGGGGATGTCTCTGCATCCCACAATGCCAAGGTAGCCCCCTTTCCTAATCACACAAGCACTTGGCTCTTGGAGATGCCTAGTTTTGGTTTCTGAAGGATGAAGTGAACTAGAATCATCTTTAAAAAATTAATGCTAGAAAAGCATATCCACTAGGAATACACATGATAAAGTACTCATTTTAATTCTGAATATTCAGCCTGTGAAAGAGAAACTCTGTGTACCTGCGAACTTTTCCAAATGAATGGCCGGTGACATCTCTGAGATTTCTTGCCCTTTCTTTGTTCATTCACTTCTCTTTTCGTTCTTCTAAGAAAGCTGAACTATAAACAAATTTGTACCTTGAGCTATATATATATGTGTGTGTGTGTGTATATAAAATGTTAAATTTTTAGATATAATATAAAATCTAATAAATATATAATGTTAATTTATACGGTTTTTCTGTCAAAGGTATATACGTGCGTGTGTGTGTATGTATATATGTGTGTGTATATATTTATATACACATACATATCTTTTTCTAAAGTATCAATTTAATATTATTGTATGAAATAATTATTTCAGTTTTTCTACTAGTAGAGCTGCCATGGAGTTTTTGTTGTTGTTGTCATTTAATATATATCCTTTTTTAGAGGCCGGGTCTCACTCTGTCACCTAGGTTGAAGTGTAATGGAATGACCTTGACTCACTACAACGTCTGTCTCCCAGATTCAAGTGATCCTCCCACCTCAGCCTCCTGAGTAGCTGGGACTACAGGTGTTAACCACCACACCCAGCAAATTTTTTTATTTTTGATGGGACAAGGTTTCCCCATGTTGTCCAGGCTGGTCCCAAACTCGTGAGCTCCAGTGATCATGAGACCTTGGCCTCCCAAAGTGCTGGGATTACAGAAGTGAGCCACCATGCCCGGCCAAATCTCTACCATTTTTTAATGTGGTTGGTTCTTGTCGAGTTTTAAGACTTGCTTTCTGTATTTTTGGATACAAATCCTTTGCCAGATGTGTTTTGCAAATATTTTCTCCCAGTATTTGACTTTTAAAAAATTCTGTTAAAACTTTCTGAAAGCAGAAGTTTTAATTTTAATAAAGTCAAACTTATCTTTTTTTAATGAATCATGCTTTTGAAATGTTATCTAAAAACTCATCATCAAAGGCAAGTTTGTCTAGACTTTTTCCTATGTTATCTTTTAGAAGTTTTATGGTACTCTATTTTACATTAGATCTAAGATCTGCTGTAAGTTATTTTTTGTGACAATGGTAAGTACTGTGTGCATCTGAATTCTTTTCTCCAGCCCCCACACCACTTTCTTTTATGCATAGAATTGTTCCAGCACCGCTTGCTGAAATGACTCTTCTCCTGCATTTGTTCCTCTATCAAAAGTCAGTTGATTCTATTTGTGAGAGCCTATTGCTGACTCCCTCTTCTGTTCCATCCATCCCTTTGTCTTTTCTTTCTCCAATACCACAGTCTAGATGACCTTTGGGGCTTTGGGGCTTCACAACGCCAGCAGCTTCGGTCAGCTCACTCTGTTCTTCCTGGGCACTGTATTGGCTACTCTTGCTTCCTGGCTTTATGGCTCCAGATGCTTCTGCCCCACGTAGTCACATTGGACATTAATTGTGATTATCTATATTTCCCTGTCTTTCCAGATTTGGGAGTAACGGTGCTGTAACCTAAAGTCTCTGATGTGCATAATAAAAGTTGTGGATTTTCAGTTTGTTGAGCTCCTTTCTTGTTTTATGAATGGGAGTGGTGACTTTTAAGCGATTCCCATGCTGGAGGTGAAACCAGCAGTCCTGGATGTTGCATTCAGAACTGAGCAAGCTCACTGGGATTGGACAGCAGATTCTGAAGATGAAACCTAGTTTTGGCTTTTTTAAAAAGCAATGTCAGGCTAGATTGATCGTATGCAAATGGAATTCCGCCATTTTATCTTAGTTCATACTATATTTTATGCTTTTTGTTGGCAACAACATTTCTGAAATAATTTTTATAATATGTAAAATTTACATACAGAAGAGAAATAAATGAAATCTTCTCTTGGTGGCTTTTAGGGTCAGAAAATTCTATTAGGTCTTGTATTAATCTGTTCCATGACAGAAATGTCTCATCTGCTATCCTGAATTTAAACCATGTTACATAATGTAATTTGCTCCCTGTGTTTTTTTCTGAAACATGAAGCCTTCATAAAACAAGATTCTTCCATTGGAAAACATTAAAAAAACAACTCATTTTCATTTTTTTCATTTATAACTTCAGATACAATTCTTTCTTTTTTCTTTTATTACTATATTTAGCAGCCAATAATTATAATAAATTATTGAGCAACAAAAAATCACAGATCGATTAGCACAGTTTCACATACTTGGCAAGCAGGGAAAAATCCAGGCTGAAATGAAAGGGCAGGGGCACAACACTGATAAGAACTGGAACCATCAATTGAATCTGTTTTAGTAAATTATTCTGACCTTTGGAAATCTTCCAATTGGTGATCAAATCTCTCTCTCTCTCTCTATCTATCTATCTATGTATCCACACACATAAATGTCATAAAAAGTAGGATGGGGATGACAGATTCTGACCTTAGAATTAACAAGACACTTCTGAATGAAGAGATACAAGTTGTAATGGTCATCTGTTGCTTCATAAAAAATTACCAAACAATGAATGCCTCAAAGCAACACACACTTAACATCTCAGCCTTTCTGTTGGCCAGGAGTCTGGGTCTGGATTAACTGGATCCTCAGCTCAGGGTCTTGTTGGATTGCAGTCAAAGTTGCAGGACTGTATTTCCATTTGAGGCTCAAGGAGCCCTTCCAAGCTCACATGGCTGTAGGCAGAACTTAGTTCCTGTGATTGTAGGACTGAGGTTCTCAGCTCCTAGAGGATGCCAACAGTTCCCCATCACGTGGCTTCCTCTATAGGCAGTTCACAATACAGCAAGCATAGCAGCACGCTTCCTCAAGACCAGCAGGGGATTGGGTCTGCTTATGTATACACGTGTGTGTGTGATTAAATAAATTTACATATGTAATATATAATGACATGCTTGTATGCATTATAGAGATGGATAGATATAAATATAGATTTCTCTCTACACAAATGATATATGTATGTGTGTGATATCATAAAAGTAATAACCCATCACCTTTACCATATTCTATTAGAGCAATTAATAACTCCCAAGCCCCACACCCACTCAAGGAGAATATTAATTAAAGGAATGAAAAGGAGGCAGGAGTCACTGGTGGTCACCCCCCTTGGCTTATGCCATCACATGTATAAAATAGCGTTTTATCACTTCCTAAAACAGTATCAGCCTATACCCTTGATCCATGAATTAACTGTTGGATCTAGCCTCAAAAGGCAAGGTCATTCAACAACACTGCAGGTACTGTCCTGGGTGCTAAAAATCCAGGGGTGCCTTCTCTGGCCTGTTCTTTGTTCTCATGGTGCTGATAGTCTAACTGGGAACTCAGGTAATAGATGCAAAAGTAACTTTAAAACATAAACACAACTGAAATTATTTCAGATGGACAATAGTACTCTGAAGATAATAACAGTGGATAGTGACTCAAAAAGGAGCTGAGGTGGGATGTTCTCAGAATGTTGAGGGAAATAATCCCAGGAATGGAAGTGCTTAAGTTGAGACCTGAGAAAAAAGGAGAAGCTGCAGGCTGTGGTGGCTCACATCTATAATCCAAGAACTTTGGGAGACCAAGGTGGGTGGATGGCTTGGGATCTGGAGTTTGAGACCAGATTGGGCAATATGACAAAACCCCATCTCTACAAAACAAAAAAAAAAAAAAAAGAAAGAAAGAAAAGAAAAATTAGCCATGCCTGATGGTGCACACCTGTAGTCCCAGCTACTTGGGAGGTTGAGGTGGGAGGATCACCTGAGACCAGGAGGTGGAGGTTGCAGTGAACTGAGATCACACCACTGCACTCCAGCCTGGGCAACAGAGTGGGACCCTGTCTCAAGAAATAAAAATAAAATTAAGAGATGAGGAGAGGCCATTCACAAAATATTGGAAGAAAGAGGCTTAAAGCCTGATAGCACAATGAAAACAGTGGTGATACGGAAATAAGTCTTGTTTTTCAAGAAGCCAACAGAAGTCCCTTGTGACTGTAAAACAGTGAGAAGGGATAAAGGCATAGGAGGAGAGAGGAAGAGGAGGTGATGGTTTTGAAGAAATTCTTGTCTTTGGGAACATTCAGCTTGACATTTTACTCATAGAAAGAGCAGGTCCTTTCATTCACAGGCAAAATTCCTGCAGATTTTCAGAGAAAAATATAGTGCCTTTCTATATTTCACTCAATGAAAGCTATAAATAGCATCTATAAATCATCACCAATTTCCAAACCCAAGAAATCTAAAATGACCAGCTTCACTGGCTGATCATTTAACTTTTCACCTCTGGAGAAAGTGCTTCTGATATTGATCCTGACATTCAAACCTCAGGGCAGGAAGGAAGCTCCTCTATCAAAACCCAATAAAGCACAATTACTGTGTAAAGGTGTGATTTTCTATTTGGATAAAACACTCAAATACACTTATTAAGTAGTACATGCAACAGCATTGCCACGAGGGAAGAAAAATCATAGCTAGAGACTCTGAAGGTACCTGGCAAATTTTCTTATACTGTGTTACAAACTTATTTCAAGTCAACATATACTTAATGAGTGCTTACAAGCCGACAGTCCTGTGCTAGGTGCTGTGGACACAGACAGCCCTAAGTCAGAATCCTGCATGCAGAGAGCTTACCATGGGAGAGAGGGCCATGCATGTGTGAGGTGTAATATACTAGCTCAAGGGCTAGCCTAGAAGTTTACATAAAATAAGAACAAAAAAGAAAAGTTATTAATTCCCTGCAAAGAGAATTGTGAATTTAGAAAACTGAGATAGAAAGGATCCCAATTTTGTATAATTAAAAAAGAAAGAATACCTAGGTTTGCAATTTTAGAGTGTACAAATGACACCATTCCATAACTCATTACCTTCCTGCTTCTCGTTAAGGAAGTTTTAAAATCCTTCATCTATAATAAATGACAGTGATAGTCACCTTAAAACACAATAGAGGCAGAACCTTTTTTTCCTAATAGAGCTTACATGGAAATGCCTGGCATGTTCTGCATTTGGAATAGATTTGAGGAAATAGTCTTGGAACAATGCCCTCCAGACAGGAAAGTAACAAGACAATGTGTCCCCTGCCTTTCTGTTTAGCCCAGTCTCTTTGAATTTCCTGAAAACCACTTGTAACACAACTCATTATAAAGCAATTACAAAATATTAAAGAGGCAAATTGAGCCAGTTCCCCATAATCCACTGACACACAGCAGATACATTTTACACATTATCACACATACACACACACAGCTATAAAACTCACACAAAGTGATGAGAAAAGGAGGCAGCTATCCAAGGGTTTCTTGGAAATCCACGAAGTACAAAGACGAATTCTTTCAGACTCATAAGGAAGAGGCTGACACTTGCCACCTACATCACCTAAAACTCTCTCCTAAGTTTCCCAGAGCTCTCTCCTCCTGGGTCATATTGAGCACCTCGTCCTCAGTCTCCCAGCAGCACTCTGGGATCTGCCAGTCAACTTATCACTTTCTAAAACTCAAGACTGGTGTCCTTGATGTAACCTTTCATTACTATTAGAGCAAAGGTCAAACTATTTAACTTGGCCTCTGAGGCCTCAGCTCCTCCGGCCACTCCTACCCTTCCAATCTCCCGCAACACTCCCCTTTGTTCTCTGCATCCAGCCATACTTTCCCCCTTTTTTCCACCCCCACCCACCTGTCACCCTTTCACTGGTTGGCTCTGTCAGTCCTTCTGCTCTTAGCTCATGTGTCACCTCCCTGAAGAAGCGTTCTACACCTTCCAGACAAGGCTACTGTATTAATCAGTGTTTTCTAGAGTGACAGAATATATATATATATATTATATATATATATAATATACATATATATAAAATATATATATATATATAAAAGTTTATTAAGTATTAATTCACATGATCACAAGGTCCCACAATACGCTGTCTGCAAGCTGAGGAGCAAGAAGAGCCAGTGAGCCAGTTCGAGTCTCAAAACTGAAGAACTTGGAGCTCAATGTTCAAGGGCAGAAAGCATCTAGCACAGGAGAAAGATGTAGGCTGGGAGGCTAGGCCAGTCTAGTTTTTTCACGTTTTTCTGCCTGCTTTATATTTTAGCCACACTGGCAGCTGATTAGATGGTGCCTTCCCAAACACAGATTAAGGGTGGGTCTGCCTTTCCCAGTCCACTGACTCAAATGTTAACCTCCTTCGGCAACACCCTCACAGATACACCCAGGATCAATACTTTGCATCCTTCAATCCAATCAACTTGACACTCAGTATTAACCATCACAGCTACTATGGCCTTCTTGAATACTCCCTGTCTTAGAAACATGCAGCCCATTCAAATTTTTGTGTCCAATGCCTGTCTTAATGACCAGAAGTGACTTCCATAAGGACAGAGACTACAGCTGACTCACTCCATTCATACCACCTAACAATGCCTGGCACATGGTAAGCGTTTCATCAAACTTAGGCTGGAGAAATGAAAGAAGGTAGAGGGGAAGATGCAGACAAGACTGAAAATGGTAACAAGATCTCTGGACAGATAGATGTAAATTTAGTATCCTATGTATACAATGTCTATAACTAGGAATTACTCTATACATTATATAAAGAATTTCTGCTAATCATTGAGTGCAAGAGGGAATGCTTAAACAAAACCTCCAGTGAATATGAGTAAGCAACTGCAGAAGGGGAAATATATAAGGCTAACACCCACATGACAAGGTCTTCAAACTCATCAGTATTTATAAAGTGCAAATTATAAAAAAACAAGATATTATATGACAATTTTTAATCAGGGCAATTTACGAAGGCAAATAATGCCAAGGATTTCCAGGGATGGGTGGATTTCGGCATCCACATTTGTTGTTGACTTGAACATGGGCTAGCTCAGCCCTCTGGGGAGAAGCCGGATAGTTCCTACTCTACTGAGCGCACTCAAGGCCTATTAAATAGAAGCCCCCACACAAGTATATGTATCAAAGCAACCCTCCAAGTGAAGTGCCTTTCCCAAGATCATGGAGCTGGTGAGTAACAAAGCTTGGGTTTGACTCCAGCAGCCTGGCTCTAGAGTCCATGTTCTTGGCCACTATGCTATGCAGACAGGGAAAAGGTTAGCAGAAATCAACATCTAATACTCTAAGCAAAGCCTGTAGAACACTGAGTTTGCCTCTGAAATGTTCAGTTCTCAAATCACAATATGATATGAGACTGGTACGTTCTATAAGATGAATGACAATAGTTTTTCATGGCTATAGGGACTAAGAGAAATTATGCTAATGGATGTCTCAGAGGAAAATCTTTAGAGACACAAAGGCATTTACACGCACAAACAAGATGAACTTTATTCAGATGCTTCCTACCCAACCTTTAAAACAAAGAGAGGGGGGTACAACACAAAAGCGCATTCCAATAAAAGCTATTCTACAGGGAACAAAGCAGTGGAGTTCCAGAGAAGCCAGTTGCTGCTGGATGGTAAGACTTGACAGAGACAGAATCTAGAACATGACCACAGAGAATAGATTGTACAGTTGGCCCGTCATATCCTTGGGTTCTGCATTCATGGATTCAACCAACTGCAGGTGGGAAATATAGTATTACCAAATGCAGAACTCACATATGTGCAAGGTTGCCTCTAATTCCTGCCCTTAAGAACTTTTTTTTTTTTTTTTTTGCAAAACCTCTTCCTAAGAGCAGCTGAATTCTTAATAAGAGTTAAGAAGCATAGTTTGAGATTATATATTTCTGACGAGCTTCTAGGTACATGCATATTCTATACTGAAGGCAAAAGCACGAACCTTAATTTAAGACACAGTAGGAAGTACTAGTTATTTCTTTCATGATTTCTACAATGGCATTTATGATGAGAAAATCCTTCCCCTAGGCAAGATGGTGAAGTTTAGTTTTATGTGTCAATTTAATTGGACCACAGGGTGCCCAGATATTTGGCCAGATGTTATATTGGGTGTGTCTTCAAGGGCATTTCTGGATGGATGCACATTTGAGTGGCTGAAATTTGAGAAAAGCAGATTGCCCTCTCCAATGTGAGTCGACATCCTCCAATCAGTTGAAGAGCTGAAAAGAATAAAACTGTTGAATAAGAAGAAACTCTCTCTGCCTGACTGATTGAGATGGGATATTGGCCTTTTCTGTGTTTCGGTTTTGGACTGAAACATCAGCTCTTCTTGGTTTTCAGGGCTACCAACATTCAGACTGAAACTTCTACTATCAACTATCCTATTTATCAGGTCTTTGAACTTGGACTGAAACTACACATCCACTTTCCTGGGTCTCCAGTTTGTTGACTGTAGATCTTGGGACTTCTCAGTCTTCATAACCATATGAGCCAATGTCTTTCATATATATATATATATGAGAAAGTATATTTTATATATGAATATATATATTTATATACATATATATTTTTTATATGAATATATATTTTTATATATGAAAATACATATATGCATTTTATGTATGTGTGTATATATACACACATAAAATAGCATAATATTATATATATTATATATAAAATAAGGAGTTAGCTCAAATTATTGGCTCTGTTTCTCCGGATAATTCTAATAAAGATCAGATATTCATATTCACATATGTGAAAAATGTATATATATATAAAATATATTCTTCTAGTGCTGTCTCTTTGTGTGTATGTCTAGCTAGCTGCATATTTTAAATTTAGCTCTGGAATTCCTTTAAAATTTATTTTGGCATATGATGTGAAATGGGAACATGATCATAAATCACAGACTGACATCTGCTGAATTTTGTCTAAATTCAACAAGCAGAGGAATGATTCCTTCCTGTAAAAATTTTCAAAATTAAATTGAAATATTTAGTTTTTGGCACAGCAGTTGCACTCTAATTAACATGCATCTCTCAATCTCCATTTTAAACCCATTTCACTCAATTATCATACTTGCGTAAGTACTGACCCTAACAGTGTTCTCCCAAATTGCCAGTTATTTTCTCCATACCATGTTCAAATAACTTGTTGCTTTCTCCTTAAATCATACTGGATTTTATAAATACTAGCATCTGCTTTCAAGTGGTGTATTATGTTGCATTGATTTGCGCCTCTAAGTGCTAGTACCAAGACAGTTTGATTCATGTAGTCTTACAATATGTTTTACTATATAGGAGTATTATTGTCTTCTCAACAACCTTCTTTATCATCATTTCATTGATGATAAAATTCCTTCTTCTTAAACATTAACTGTAGAACTTTGGTTAAGCTCCTTCTGCCAACAATAAATTTAGATTTTCATCATAGATATGGGTGTGAATAGTATGATGATGAGTGTCTTTGGTTACATTTTAATGCATTTACAAACATAAAAGTTACATCACATGCAACTTAAAATATTGGATGTTCTCTTTTCTGAAGACTCCATGGCCATGAATCCATGCATTCAGCTCACATCTCCACAGATACCCCACTAAATACCACCGAAGTATCAAAACAAATACTTTTCAGCAAACAGTGTAAGATGCAAACCACCAGCAGGAGGAAGTGTTTATCTAAAACAGTGGAAGATGGAGAGTGGATAAAGCTGTTAAAGTGTAAGATGGAACAGAGACAAAAGACACCACAGTCTGGAGTAAAGTGAAGATGCCAAGAGGGTCCTCTTTGGAATCCCACAGGGGCCCTTGATTCCGCATTGGCAAATACAGTGGTAGATGGGAGAGAAAAGTGCAGTTGAATGCAAGGAAACTGATTAACATTTTGTGTATAGAATATTCATCTCCATTTCCCTACCTCCCCTCACTGAGTAGAAGATAGAATGCTTTATATTTACCTCAGTGGAAAAGAAAGCAAAGGAATCTTCCCTAAATAAATTTAGCTAACCTCCAAATGCCAAGCTTTCCAGTGTGGTTGCTGATGCTGGCATCTTGAAAAGAGATGGAGGTGGCACAGGAATTCTGCAATCATTGTGGCCCGAAGTTACACATTCAGCATGGTGGTGTACAAAGCCAGAAAGGACCTAGATCCTTGATGGCTCTCTTGAATAGCCCTGGGGCCCTTACCTCTGGATTCTTCATCATGTTGAAAATTAACAAATCTCTACGTAGCTAAGCAACTGTAGAGAAGTTTTCTGTTACTTGCAGCTCAAGACAATTCTCAGTGATATATTGGAAGGTAAATGGCAGCAAAAGTATGCTAAATCCTTCGCTTCTATAAATATATTTAGGGAAGAAGTAGACGTGTTAACATTATTTAGTGTTACAGAAGTAATTACAAAAAGAAGTAAAAGCAGGAGAGGTTAGATGTGCCTGCTTCTGGACAGGGAGCAAAGTGTAGAGAGGGACTGATGGTCATCTGAATTTATTTATTTTGTAACTGACAGATAAAAATTATATATATTTATTGTGTATAGCATAATGTTATATATATCTCTCTCTCTTATAGAATGGCCAAATAGAGTCAATTAACATATGCATCACCTCACATTTCATTTTTTGTGGTGAGAAGACTTAAAATCGACTCTCAGCAATTTTTGAGAATACATTGCTGTCAACTATAGTCACTGTGTTGTACAAGAGTTCTCTTGAACTTATTCTTCCTGCTCTATTTTTACTGTATGTGTGTATTACTTTAACAACAGTAGAAAACATATTTTTTGTTATATACAAACTTGTATTCTAGATCTATATTTTAAGCAATCAATATATTTGAATTATGAAAAGTGAAGAGGCTAGCCAAGATGCTCACCTTAAAACCAACACCTTCAGCCTCTACACAATGACAAAAGTAACACGCCCCTGCAGAGAGGTCCAAGATTTCCCTTAGAAAGCAGTTCTTAAATGAGATTGAAATGCAATGTGATTAAGCACTATAATAAAATAATTCCAAGTGTTATGAAAGCAACCAGCTGGATCAACTAATGACCTAGAGAGTTTTTAGGGAACATTTCGTGGAAGAGAGAACATTTGCACTGAATCTTGAGGATTAAGGAGGAGTTTGCTAGTCAGAGCAAGGACAGGCAGAAGACGTTGCAGAAAACTTGGGCCAGTCTGACAAAAGCACACAAATGTAAAAGGCCATAGGGCACTGCAAAAAAGACGTTGAGTATCTGACAGGAAATTTGAAGGAGGTGGCATCAGATATAAACTGGGGTAGGAAATAGGTTGAGGCCAGCTGATAAATAATAACAAATCCACCTGTAAGCCACCAGCACTTTCTTCTCTTGCTCGCTCCTCAGTTGGTGTCCACACTGTGATATTTGTTTCAGATGTACAGTTACCCCAGTACCTGCCCAGTATGTCATCTCGTGCTGCCTCCTTCTGTCTTATAACTCCTCCAGAAACATAAATAAAGCAAGGACAACGAACCTGGCTTTCTCTTTTGGGGTCAGACAAATGTCCCGGACACTAGAGGGATCTCATTTAGGCTTGTTATTCGAGACATCAAACATTGAAAGCCAATAATCTGTTTCTAATTTATATCTCAGGAGGAGAGGAGACTTCCTTAAACTGAGTAGAATTCATCTATGTAAATATAAAAAATAGCCACGCAGGTAAATTTATCACTGGACAGCAGGTTGTGATTAGAAATGTGGTGAAATGGCAGAGTGAGGAATCATGTTTGCGGCAGAAACAGTTTGCTGTATACTCAATTACCATGTATGTTTCTGCAAATTATTAAGAGGGGCAGTTAGGGCCACTGTCTATAGGGACTGCTTCACAGCCTCCCTAGCTTTGCTTTCAGATGTGGTTCTAGTTGTAACCAATGGGGTGTGAGAAAAAAAAAAAATGTGTATCACTTCCAAGTTACATGATTTAGATGTGTCTACACATCTCTCTCTTTCCCTCCACCAGCTGGGGAAGATAATTCCAAGGCCCTAGGCCATGGCAGAAATTAAGACAGGGGAGTAAGTCACGTGTCAACCATCATCAGTGATGTTAGATCATTGTGTGTGAGAAATAAAACATTGAGCATGGAAAGCCACTGAAATGCCGAGGTTCATTGGTTACAGCAGCAAGAATTACTTAACACAGTTTTTAATTGGTACAACTATGACCCTTTAAACTGATAAAATGTTGAAATAAATCACACAGCTCTCTTAACACTGCAGTTTCATGGGCTAAGTGGAGATGAAAAAGCGTAACGTGAAATCAGAGTGAAGGGCTTTGAAGTCGATGTGTTAGATGCCCACAAGGATCCAGACATGAAACTAGCAGGCATTACTAAAAATAGGAAGTAGAAAAATTAGACCTTAATCTAATACAAATTTTAATCATTTATAGGCGATATCCGCTATTGAGCAGGAGAAAATTGTGTACACCTTGTTCCCATTTCCATTTATATTTCTTCCAAATTGGACATTTCAGAGATTGTTTAAATAATATCAGAAATGTGCTAATAACTCAGGAAACTCTGTTATTAACTTATTAGGGGCAGCTGAGACTTATAACAGAGGTCAAAAATAAATCCATGTTGGAAAGCTAAGTCTGTCATCAACTCATTTATCTAGTGAGACAAATCACTTCGTGTCTCTGAAATTCAATTTCCCCCTTGTCACATGGGATCTACTTCCTAATATCCCCCAAGAACACCATGAAGTAACTCAACTATGTGCCCCATAAACATATGAGTCAGCTCAGATAAATGTCATACTCAAGTTCATTTACTTGGGGATTCGAATTCAAACTGGCTTTCATTCACTCACTCTTTCCATCCATCTACAAGGATTCTTCCCATTGTGATGAAACAAAAAATTCAATTCCAATGAGCTTAAACAAAAGTTAATGACAGTCATAAATGGCATGTCTAAGGATAGAGTGGCTTCCAATCACAGTTGAAAATCAAAGTTCAGAAAATGTCATTTAGACACTTTTACTGAACTCGCAACTCTGATTTCGATGGTGTCAGATCCTTATTCAATCTCCTTTTCATGGGAAGAAAAATATCCTTCCATTTCATGTTTGATTTCCTTCAAGTTCAGCAAGAACTAGTAAAAACTGATTTTCAAGAAGTACCCAAAAAATAATTTTGTGAATCTCCTTATATCACCAGATGGGTTATGTGTTCATCTTTAAACCAATCACTTTAATTAGGAGGACAGAATTTGCTGATGAGCCCAGCCATGGTCATATGACCCACCCGGGGCACCTGAAGTATATCAGTTTTCCCCGATCCACAGGCTGGGCAAGAAGTGGATCCCCCAAAGTACTCATCAGAGTATTTTTGTAACAAGAGAGCAAGAGATGTTAGGTAGAGAGATCAAAACCAGTATAAATGCCTACTCAATGCATTGCTCAAAGCAACAAAATGTATCTAAAAATATAATTATTCAATGGCTATCCTATTTACAACCTAACAACCCTGTTGATGTCGAAAAAGAAACACCAAGAGTATACCCCTGGTGGTACAGACACAAAGGCAATTGCCTCAGAGAAAAAACTTACAGTTGGGATTCAGCAGGATATTTTCAAATCACAAGATAGAGAGCTTGAGCTCAGTACCCACAAAAAAATCAATGCCCAATTGCAATCGAGTACCCCTATTTTCCTAAGAAATAGTTTAATTATTTTTTAATCATATTCTCTTCTTTTCTCCTTTCCCCTTTTCCCACTTGCTGCTTCCCACTTCCTACTCGGTCCCTTAGAAATGAAAATACAGCCTTTTGCCTCCTCCTTCACCAGACACTTCTTAGAGGGCAAGATCATCTAACTCCTGAAGAGCTAACTGTCAATTTACAGACCCAATCATGCCCGTTATGGAATATTCACTTCCAGGGGTTGTCTCGGAACTTCCAGCCTCCGGGAGGGTATATCAAAAGCATGTCTGCTTAATCATTTTTACATCTTAACTTCTGCCTAGGAAGGTGCCAACTCAACTGTCAGGTAGATTAGCCACCGAGCTAGCAAGAGGAACCTGTCTGTTGCTCACTTACCCTCAGTACCTTATGGAAGTGCTCGCTTTCTGCTCCAAAAGGGAAATGGCACGTTTACTAACTCATTTCATCCTTAAAGATGCTTTGTGCCCCTTCCCCCCAAGCTAGCTTCAGAATAAATTTACTTTTTTTATACCTGACTTCACTCTGGTTAATTAGACTCTGCATGTGGCAAGCAGCTAACCCGCTTTTTGGTTACACATTGAATGTCCAATATTCTTACTTTAGATACTGAGTCCTCATCAATGATGTCAGTAAGACAGGGATATTGTAGGACGTATCCATAAGTTACCCAACCAGGAATATGGCCCTGTCCCTGCCCCAGCTCCCTGCACTTAGCTGGCATGCATGTTGGATCTGCGTGGTTACTGTTATCTTTGGTGGGTGCCTGCATTCTAAGGTTCCCCACAGTTCCCACCATTCCCTGTTGCCCACCTTCTCCCCTGGCCCAGCCCACTTCCCTCATTTATATCTTGTTCTAGCCTTCTCATCATACTGAGAAGTCTGCCTTAGATGTGATCAACACTGAAAAAAAATGGGGCTGGGAAATAGATGTGGGTTCCTCATATTTCACTTGAGCAGAACCAGGGTCAGTTTATAGTCCCTGACCTGACCTTCCTTCCTCTGTAAATAGTAACACACCAGTAATCCTAACTAGCTTGAGGGGGTTAACATCATGTAGGGAATATTGTGCATCCTTTTTCCCAATGCAGTCCATTGTTTTCAAGCACATGAAGGAAAGTGAAACACACGTTGCCTGGCGATGTGACATATTCCTAGAGAACATGTTTTAATGATTCATTGAAAGTATGTTATCATGGTCATATCGATGGCATGCATGTGAATGGGTATTTCTCAAATGCCCAAACAGCACAGTGTCAAGTACCGTCAACATCCCTTCAGCATTTATGCTTACACGACTAAATTGCTTGGTCAACCCTTTTCTTCAAAGTACAAACATAACTTTCTTACAAAGCACAAACTTAAGTGTAGGTCTCTATGTGAATTAACTTATCAAGGCAACAAAAAGTCAAGGCTGGGAAAGAACAATAGCGACAACAAAAAAAAAGTGAAAGACAAACATAGCCATGGCCTTGAGGGATTTATGATTTGGAAAAAGAAAAAGTTATTGTTGTAAATAGATAGATAAATGATAGATAGATGATAGATAGATGAAATATAAACTAACAAACAATAAACTGTTTGATTAAAGTTTTACAAATTAAACTGTTTGATTAAAGTTTTACACATTGCCGTTCAGAGTAAAGAAGAGATCAATATTGTCTGGAGGTTATCATGAATGTATCATCAGCAGAATCCAGTAAGTGAAATGTCACTGCAATAACTAAGAATTATTTATTATATGCTAGGCATTGCTGAAACACTTTGCATTTATTAATTCAATTCATCCCTAAAGAATCCTGCAAAGTAGATACGATTTTACAGAAAAGGAGACTGAGGTAAAAAGAGTTAAGTCACTTGTTTAAAGTACAAGGCTAGTGAGTGATGGGGCCACGATTTCAACCACCTGGTTCTAAACAAAGTCCATTCAATGAACTAACACTCTACTGTCTCCTTTTACCTGCGAGAGATCCTATCCACTGTCCTGTTTGTCCTGACATCCTGAAGTCATTGATTTATCTTTCTTTCTTTATGACCTTATTTACAGCAGCTGGTTCTGGATTTTACTCAAATCTGGATGCAGTAATTGCTTTCTATAAAAAGTGAGAAGCAGAAAATCTCTATAGATCTATATATAATTACAGGGGTCTATATACAGGACATTGTCACAGGGGATGTGACAACCAAAGTGAAGAGAGATGTGAAGATGTGAGGTTGCTGGCTTTAAAGAGACCATGAGTAAAGCAATTAAAAAGAAAAAGTCAACTCTAGAAGCTAGACAAGGCAAGAAAAGGAAACTGCCCCAAAAGCCTCCAAAAGGAATCAGTCTTGCCAACATCTTGGTTTTAACCTTGTGAGATGCATTTCACACTTCTGACCTCCAGAATTGTAAAGAATAAACTTGCATTGTTTTAAAGCAGGAAGTGTGTAGTTATGTGTTATAGCAGCAGTGGGAAACTAATATGTTATGTTGCTTTCATCTTTCTGTTTTTTGGTTCAATTGCTGGCCAACCCTTTTCTATTAGTACAGAATTTAGAGGGACTTGCTTGCGTATATGTACATCCACAAGACTGGCTCCCTGAGGTTGGCAATGCTTTGTCTCTTCTTAACTACACATCTCCAAAACACCAAGCAGGGTCTCACCCACTTCATGCTCTCATACCAGTAGTTGACTATGCAGGTAAGTAACTCAGATGAAGAAAAAATGAGAGAGCTGTAGGTGAGGTCACATCAGCATTGACAATACCTCTTGGTTTGAATGGCTTGGAAGGCTGCCAGATGACAACACTACATCCAACCAGAAGTCACTGAGCTAAGAATTTTCTTGAGCCCATTAAAAGCCAATGGCACCCCATTCATCCAGCCTGTCCTTTACTTTCTCATTCTCTTGCCAAATAGCGTAACAGAGCCCCTCGTGGGTCCTTTCTGACTGGTCCATTGACTTTCCTCCCAGCAATCCCCTCAGAAAATGAACTATCTGAATGGAACCTCCAGTTCTTTTGTTACTGTTGTTTTTGAGTCAGAGTCTCGCTCTGTCACCCAGGCTGGAGTGCAGTGGCAGGATCTTGGCTCACTGCAACCGCTGTAGATTCAAGTAGTTGGGACTACAGGCACGTGCCATCACGCCCACTAATTTCTGTATTTTTAGTAGAGACAGGGTCTCACCATGTTGCCCAGGCTGGTCTCAAACTCCTGACCTCAAGTGATCCTCCTGCCTGGGCCTCCCAAAGCGCTGGGATTACAGGTGTGAGCCACCAAGCCTTGCCCACAAGCTCCAGTTCTGAGGCACACAGGGCAAGATCCCCTGAAGCCAGCAGCTGCATTCTCACCTCTCAGGGGTCTGCTAAGAGCATGGTGATTTTTTTCCATGGTGCTGTGATAATTCCTTCCATAAGGTAAAATAAAACTGCACTTTGGGTCAACTCAGGTAGATTTTCTCACCTGGAAAATGTAGGCTTTTACCTTCCATTGACAAGTAAACTTAATGTTTTGTCCTAAATATTTTGAGGTTGCCGTAAGTCCAGAGGCACAACATTTTCCATGATAAAGGTCTGTAGTTAACATGTAATATTGAAAACCACTTAGCTTTGTATGTAAAAATGATTTAGTTCCTGATGGTTTCCTTATGAAAAAAGGGGGCTTCTGAATTTCTCATATGACAGATACCACGTAGGTAAGGCTCAGTGAGAAGAGTCTCTTTATGCTGATGGTGAGCCCCTGGTGCTCCAATGTTAAAGTAAAAGGAAAGAAAAAGACAAAGGCAGAATTACTAACAGGACTCTTGGGAACTGAGTTAGGCCACAAGTAGTTCACGAATGAGCAGCAGAAATTTTGAACTCCATTTGGTTTGAAATGTCATCTTCCTTCTGAGAACTGCCAGTAAATGATGCTACAAGTTCCATCGATGATTATCTCTAATGACAATTTGCCAAGTTAAGCATGAGTTGAAGGTGTTGTCTGTCTGAATGATGGAACATGTAGTGTATTTAAATGGCCTTTTACTTCCTCCTCTCTCATTCAGGATTTACTCTCTTTCTGTGCACAGACCTGACCCAAGATCCACACTTCTCTCATTTAAATTCTCATGTTTCCGCCGGGCGCGGTGGCTCAAGCCTGTAATCCCAGCACTTTGGGAGGCCGAGACGGGCAGATCACGAGGTCAGGAGATGGAGACCATCCTGGCTAATACAGTGAAACCCCGTCTCTACTAAAAAATACAAAAAAATAGCCGGGCCAGGTGGCGGGCGCCTGTAGTCCCAGCTACTCAGGAGGCTGAGGCAGGAGAATGGCGTAAACCCGGGAGGCGGAGCTTGCAGTGAGCTGAGATCCGGCCACTGCACTCCAGCCTGGGCGACAGAGCCAGACTCCGTCTCAAAAAATAAAAAATAAAAAAATAAAAAAATAAAAAATAAATTAAAAAAAAATTCTCATGTTTCCTTCCCCTTCCTTGGGTAAACCAGCCAAGGAACCTGAATCTCTGCCCCACTCAGGCCTTGCATCCCTTTGGCTGTGGACCCAGGATCCACCAAAACCCACATACAGAAAGGCTTTGGGCAAGGTTAGCCACATCCCCCAAAAGTATGATTCCCCAGACGTCCAGAGGAGGGTGCAAGGAATGAAACCTTTTGCTAAGGTGGAACCACTATGCTAACGCAACAAGGTGAGGAGATCAAGGACCCAAGAGCTGCCTGAGTTGTCCACACAGGGCCACAATCCACCAGAAGCAGACCACCTCCAGCTGAGAGCCAAGCCTGCTCACAAGTCCTGGGGTTGAGAGGAGAACTCCCCCAGTTACAAAGTTTCCTGGCCCACCATCTTGGAGAGTGGAAACTCAGCCAGGTTTATGGGAATTCCCAGAAGTCGCACCCAGGAACTTCCACTGGCCTCTCATTGGCCAGACCTTGTCAGCTGGCTGCACTGCTGGGAAACATAGCGTTTTGTGTTTCTTGGTTTGTTTTATTTTCTTTTTAGCTGGGCCCATTAGCAGCAGGGTTCTGCAAGTAAAGGACAGAATTGTTTAAACTGGCAATACAAAGATTTGGTGAGAGTGAAGAGCAACTGGGAATCTTGCCATTCTTTTTACAACAACAACAACAAAAATTTACTTTTGTACCAACCTAATACATCAGTTGGAGAAAAGGTTGACAGTTTCTTACATGCTTAAATTTACACTTACAATATTGCCCAATTATTCTGCTCTTAGCATTTGCCAGAGACAAATTAAAGCATATGACCACATAAAGATTTGTCCATGAATGTTTGTAGTAGCTTTGTTCATAACAGCAAAGCCTAAAAACAATGCAATGTCCATGAACACATGAGAACGTAGACAAATGGCGGTAAATCAACTCCCAGCAACAAATACTACTCTGCACTAAAAATGAAGTGAGTCACCAATTCACGTATCAGCAGGATGAATCTCATAAACATTTGTGAAGTGGAAGAAGCTAGAAACAATATGCTGTATGAATCTACTTACATGATAGTCCAGAAAAGGCAGATCTAATGTATAGTGACAGAAAGCAAATTGGTGTTTGCTGGGTCTGGAGTCTGTGGGAGTATTGACTGTGAAAGGGAATGAGGAAACTTTCAGGATGAATGGAGTATTCTGTATGTTGATTGTGATGGAGTTTGAACAGGTGTATGTAGTTGCCAAAATGTATTAACTGTGCACTGAAAATGGATGTGTTTTAATGCATATAAATGATATCCCCAGATTTTTAAAAAAACCATACATTTGATAAACCAAAAATACACAGTATACAAATCCACTCCAAATACGACCACTTATCACCACCTACTGCACTCCCACCATAGTCTAATTCAACCATCACCTTCTACCAGGATAACTGCAAGAGCCCTCAACCAGTTGACCTACTTCCACTCTTGGGCCTTGGTGCCTGATCTCTCCTAGAAGCCAGAGTGAGCCTTTAGTGAACATGTTATGTCCCTCCCTGGCATAACATTTTCCAAATATTTCCTTGGGATTAGAATAAAATTTGAAGTTCTTACCTTGGTATATCAAACAGGATTAAACTGAGCTGTGAGTCATAGGAGACCCCAAAATGCAGTGTCTTAAACAAGAGAGGAGTTTCATTTCTCTCTCATGCCACTGTAGCCTAGAGGCAATCAGCCCAAGTCTAGTCCCAGAACCCCAGATCCTCTTCTCTTGTTGCTTCACTGTGCTGAACTTCCATTCCTAAGCCCATTGTGTGACCCCAAATAGATGCTGGTAATCCAGTCATGACACCCACATTCTAGCCACCAGGATGTTGGAGGGACATGTATCCTTCCATTAAGAACATTTCAAACCAAACACTGCATGGTCTCACTTCTAAGTGGGAGCTAAACATTGGGTGCACATGGACATGAAGATGTGAACAACAGACACTGGGGACTACGAAACGGGGAGGGTGGGAAGGGAACAAGGGTCAAGAAACTATCTATTGGCTGCTGTGCTCATTACCAGGGCGATGGGCCAGTCATACCCCAAACCACAGCATCACACAACACACCTATATTACAAACCTGCACGTGTACCTCCTGAATCTAAAAAGTTTAAAAAAATAATCAAGGAAATTTGAGGCACCACTCTCAGCCATATCAAGTGTCAATCACAGGGATACCTGCCTTATGAGGAGTAAAAAAAGCTGGAAAATATAGTCATTATTCTGTCAAGCTAAAAAGGAAGATTCCTATGCTGACGAAGAGAGGAGAGAATGGATACTGAGGTGGGGAAACTTCAGCATCAGCCACACACGTCCTATCAAGGTCCACATGGGTCTGACCTTGATCACTTTCTTCCGACTGCTCTCCCTCTGCTTCAGCCACCTGGCCATCTTGTTTCTCCAGCACATCAAGCTTAATCCAGTGTCACTCACCCTCTCCTGCCTGGACAGCTTCTCCTAAGTACTTACAGCTCTCCTTCCTCTCTTCATTCAAGTCTCTGTTCCAAAGTCAGCCTTCTCAAGGAAGCCTTCAGAGCAACTCACTCAAAATAGCTCCAGGTCACTCACTATTCACTCGCCAAGCTTTAGTCTGAAACTTGCTCCTAAAGATGCATTTTACCTTTTTGAAAATTACAGAAAAGAGGCCGGGCACAGTGGCTCAGGCCTGTCATTCCAGCACTTTGAGAGGCCAAGGCAGGCGGATCACTTGAGGTCAGAAGTTCGAGACCAGCCAGGCCAACATGGTGAAACCCCATCTCTACTAAAAATACAAAAAATTAGCCAGGCATAATGGTGGAAGCCTGTAGTCCCACCTACTCAGGAGGCTGAGGCAAGAGAATTGCTTGAACCTGGGAGGTGGAGGTTGCAGTGAGCCAAGATCCTGCCACTGCCCTACAGCCTGGACAGCAGAACAAGACTCTCTCTCTCTCTCTCTCTCTCTCTGTATACACACACACACACACACACACACACACACACACACACATACATATATATGACTCCCAGCAACAAACACTACTCTGGACTAAAAATGAAGTGAGTCACCGATTCACGTAACAACAGGATGAATCTCATCAACATTTGTGAAGTCTGGCCAACTGGCCCCAAAGGCGCCACGACTCCTAGCAGGACCCGGCCATCAGAGCAGAGGAGCCCTGCACGGGGCTCCAGGTGCACCTGCGCCCCCTCCAGATCCCCAAACTCCAGGGTCAGCTCCCTCCACCTGGACACACCCAGAGACCGAGGTTGGGGGGAGTGGGGGGAAGCTTCCTAAAAGCAGAGCACCAGCGCCACAGACGCAGCTCCTGCCTCACCTTTGCTGTGCAGGGCACCCAGCACTGGGTGCCGCCCGGGACCGCACGTCCAGAGGGAGTCCTGAGACTATATATGCACACATATATGGAGAAGAGGCCCGGGTTTGGTGGCTCAGGCCTGTAATCCGAGCACTTTGGGAGCCCAAGGCAGGTGGATCACTTAAGGTCAGGAGTTCGAGACCAGCCTGGCCAACTTGTTGAAACCCCATCTCTATTAAAAATACAAAAAATTAGCAGGCTTGGTGGCACATGCCTGTAGTCCCAGCTACACAGCAGGCTAAGGTGGGAGAATCGCTTGAACCCGAGAGTCGAAGTTTGCAATGAGCCAAGATCTCACCACTGAGATCCTGCAATCCAGCCTGGGCGACAGAGCCAGACTCAGTCTCAAAAAAAAAAAAAAAAAAAAAAAAAAAAAATTACAGGAAAGGAAAATTCTCCTGACCCCTACCAATTCCCCCCTCTCAAATCATGTTTATATACTTGTATACTTGGAGGTCCAGGGAGAAACAGGGCACTCTTTCTAAACCATAGAGGGCATATTTGTGAAAATCTGGGTCTAGTTGGGAAGCATCAACTTCAAAGGCTATGGGTTTCCAGGGAACTCGAGGCTGTGCGTGAGGCATCCAGGACAGCAAAAGCAACTTTTCCGTTTCTCTCAGCAATGTTCAGTCCCACGCGTGCATGGCTCGGCTTCAAGAGCTCTTAGGTGGAAAGGGTTCCAGGAAAAGAGGATGTGATTCCCCACTCTGAGACCCTGACGGGCACCCATGTCTGGCAGGGAATGGCTGTAGGGATGCTACGCAAAGGTTCCTGCCATTTTCTATTCGCACAGGTGATCTGAACTGAGGCAGGGTAGGTACCCAACGGTTGGAGCCGAATTGAACCAGAGACCGGGCTCTCCCTCGTTCTAGTACCACAGTTGGGCTGACCTAGCGATAGGAAATGGGACACTGTGGATCCCAGGGTTTGGGGACAATCTTCAGAACCTTTCTCTTACCCACATCCTCTTAACTACTCTCAGGCAACACCTTGGAGACGCTGGAGTCCCCAGCTGGCCCCAAAGGCGCCACAACTCCTAGCAGGACCCGACCATCGGAGCAGAGGAGCCCTGCACGGGCGCTCCAGGTGCACCTGCGCCCCCTCCAGATCCCCAAACTCCAGGGTCAGCTCCCTCCACCTGGACGTACCCAGAGACCGCGGTTGCGGGAGGGGTGGGGGCGCTTCCTAAAAGCAGAGCGCCAGTGCCGCAGACGCCGCTCCTGCCTCACCTTTGCTGTGCAGCGCGCCCAGCACTCGGCGCCGCCCGGGACCGGACTTCCGGAGCGAGTCCTGAGACCCGCCCACCGCTCACCCGAGGTTCCCGCCGGCCGCCCACACTGCTGGGCGGCCCCGAGAGCAGTCGAGTCGGCAGGATCCTGCCGCTCCACATCCGTGCGAGGTTCACCCGGAACCGCTGCTCGCAGTGGGGCCGGGACGGCGTTTCCCCGACGGCGTCTGCAGCGGGTGCCGCTGATCCGCCGCCGAACCTGCAGACCCTGCCCCAGCCCAGCCCCTCTGCATCCCCCACCCCCACCCGCAGCCGCCCCAGCCCCAGCCCCGCCTCGCCTTTCCGGACCCGGCTTTTCCCGCTCCTGGTCCCCTCTGCCTCCAGCGATGCCAACCACCGGCTCCACCACCTCCCGCCCCGCGCAGTCCCCCGAACCTCCCATTTGCCCCGCAGTCCCCCACTTCCCCTCCGGCGCCCCCGCCCGGGCGGGTGGAGAAAGCCCCCAGCTGGGAGCAGAGACTGCGCGGGGACTGAGCGGAGGGTCCGGGATCCTTCCAGGGCCCCTGTGGCAGCGCTGGAAGAAGAGGCGCGGGGAGAAGGCGGCGTCTCCGGACGAATCCGCTCCTGCCGCTGAGAAACTTCGCTGTGGCCACCGCTTTCTTGGCGCTGGGCGGCCGGCGTTGCAGCCCTGGGCAATTCCGGCCAGATCCCCAGGGAGCAGAGACAGAGTTGGACCCTTCACCCGGCCGAGGCCCGGCGGGGCTGGGGCAGCATTCTCCAACCCCCAGCTTATGGGGCACACCCTGCTCTGGCTTGACTGCTGGGAACACCTGGGGTTAAGAGGCCCATGAGGCTTAGTATAGAAAGATCTATTTGTACACGGGGCAGGGGTGGGGGGCGCGGTCCCAAGATGCAAAAAAGTGGAAGGAGATACGTGTAAGGTTAAGTGGCCCATGTGGATTAGTATGGAAAGATCTATAGTGACATGTGTACATGGGGCTGGGGTAGGGGGCGCGGTAACAAGATGCACAAAAAGCGGGAAAGATACATATGCCACACCAGAAACTTAACAGTGATGACCTCGGGAAAGGGAAGAGGAATAGGACATAGGGATAGAGGAACATTTTATTTTTCAATCCATGCTTTTCCTGCACTGTTTGATTTCTTTCCTCAGTGCATTTGTGTGCAAGTGTGGGGGGACTCAGGAAAGCAAACATGAGTGCCCCAGACTTGTCCCTGCCCCTGTAGTCCTTTCTGTGCAGAATCAGGCAGAGGGGGCCTGCGTCCTCTGCCCTGGCCCCTCCACCTTTCCCTCTGATTTTTAAAGCTCTGTCTTCTCTTCTGTTCTTCCAGTGGCATCTGTTCAGGTTACTGATGCAGGGTTCTCACAGGCCCTGGGAGGGTCTGGGCCTCCTGAGGGCAGGATTCTGATCCTCTTTCCAGAATGCTACAGATCAAAAGCCAACTCTTGGGAAATCAGAAACCTCACAAGGAAAGTCTCAGAGTCCAGCTGCAACCCCTTCTCCAAGACAGTCGTGACTGGCAGGCCCCCCACCTCTTCCCATCCTGCCCACCGGGCCCAGGCAGGTCCTGCTCCCACCCTCACTGTCTCTGTCCAACATCAGAAAGGAAGCCTGACTTTCCTATGTGTCACCAACATTCCTGCTTATCAGAATACTCCAGAGGACGTCCTGAGCCCCAGTGCGTTAAAACACACACAAAAAAGAGATCAAACAAAGATAAACAACAGAGAACGATCTAGAAAAAATTATAAATCCGTCATTCCCCCCGCCCCAATCCCTCCCCGTCCACCAAGCCTGGACACACTAGAGAAACATGAACCAAGCCTAAGGGGGTTGGAAGTCAATTTGAAGAGCTCTCCCCAGCTAGAGAGAGCTTCTCCCAGCTTCCTGGGGCTGGAGGTTCAGGCTCTGCGGGCAGCCCCACTGGTTTTCACAGTCAGCTTCAATGACCATGACAGGGAAGACTGCTGGGAAAACTGGCCAAGCTAAAAAGTAACGAAATTGTTGGTTCTGATAGGCCGGACTGCAGCAACTTCACAGAATTATTTTGTTTCTGGAAATGAACTATATTCATAATTGCCCAGTTCTTCATTTCAGTTGGCTAGCATAACCTGGCTTTGAGAAACAGTCATAAAATAAACCCTCACGGGGTTGTAGCCTTTTAAAGTGACGGGGTGTTTTCTTCTATTTTGTGAAGCCCTAGCGTGACCAGAGAATAAATGCACTTTAACTGTGTTTAATTTCTGAGTTGATGAGAATGGTAACACGTCTTATTATTTATGGCTGATGAACCAGAGACTGTTTCACCCTCCACTCCTCTAACCAGGGAATATAAATAAAAATTTTCCCCCAAAATGTGTCCTCCAACTCTTGCTCTCTGTCCTCTTTAAAATCTCATGAATTTCAGCTCTCATTCCCCTGCCCCGTCATTCTCCTTAGCTGAGAATAGTGAACTCTCAGCTGCAGAGGCAAATGAAGGCCCTGGACTAGAATTCCATCGACTGAATAAATGAAGCTATAGCAGCCTGGCTGATGTCAGGAGTGAGGGGGTGGGTGGGACAAGCACCATTCCCTTCTGCCTTCCCTTCTCACACCTTCCTATTCTATATTCTATACCACTATTGAATAATTATTAAACATGCATAGATGTATTTTTTTCTTGTTCACATGTTGAAGATAGTGGCTGCTCCATGACACTATGTCCCTGAGTGACTTCGTGGAGCAGAGGCCCTCTGTATGCCAAGAGTGAACATAAGGCAGTAAAAGGAAACAAAACAAAATGAAAACACTTTTTTCATTTACTTTAATCCACTGCAATTTGTGGAGAGAATATTTGTTATTATAGTACAGTACACCAGGGATTTGGTGTATCTATAATACATAAACTGATATACTTCAGGACTCAGATTTCATTATACTCACTTACCTACCTTGGTTTCCTGAAGATTGTCTAGGATTTCCTACAAGTTAATTACTAAATATTGGAGTAATATACTTCTCATTTCAATGGAGTAGTCATACTTGAATAAGTAGTTTCTGGGTGATTATTATAAGTAAGCACTGGGTGAGGTACATGCAGTAAAGGAGGTTAGGGACCTGCACAAATACCTGGGATACATTTCAGACAAGGGCACAGAGTGGAAGCTGTCAGAGTCCAGAGAAGAGAAGGGTGGCCACATCCCCTCCCACCTAGTGCTCTTTATTAACTCTGGTTATATTTCCATTCCTTAAACAAGCCAAGCCCAATTCTCGCTCATGGCCTTTGAACTTGCTGTTCTGTGTTTCAGGAATGCTGTTCTTATCATCTTCTTTTTAGCTTAGATGTGACTGTCACAGTGAGGTCTCCCCTGGCCATCCTATGCAATGAAGGGCAAGGACATTATCTTGCTCACTGCTACATCCCCAGAATCCGGCATGTCCATGGCACATATCAGACACAATAAATATTATTGAAATGAGGAAAAGAAGATTATTTTTGAAAGTAACTTTTAATTCAAAGCTTTGGTGATATGAAGGTTTTAATGGTGGAAACGAAGAAGATGAGAAAATGGTGTTGCATAGCAAATTTATGGAAAATGGAAACAAAAACATGAGAGATCACAGAAGTAAAAATTTTTGTACCCAGTCAACCAACAAACCATCAGGCAAAGAAATAATCAGATTTTCCAAATATCAAAACCTTTGCCATTGGTCTGCAAGCATACAGAAGAGATAACACTCGGCTTTCTAAAGTTTAGTGCTGTTGAACTCATTAGAAACTGAATTTTGAATTTATAATAAGAATTAATGCAATTCAAATGCCTGTCATGTGAAGTATGACACAGCTCTTAATTTTTAATATTATTCTGCCTTTTAGATGCATCCCCTGGAGGAACAGACAGGAATTTAAGACATGGCATTATTTATGAATATTTAACTATGTGGCTAGCTACAGAAGAAGCAAAGACACCGATGATTTTTGCATGTTGTACTAGACAGAATAAAGAACTCCAAAGATGTCAACATCCTAATCTCTAGAACCAGTGAACATGTTAACCAGTATGGCAAAGGGGACTTTGCCATTGTAGTCAAGTAAAGAATCTTGAACTGTGGAGATGATTCTGAATTACCTGAGTGGACCCAATGTAATCACAAATGTCATTATAAGAAGGAGGTAGAAGGATCAGAGCCAGTGAAGATTCCAACACAAAAGCAGAGGTAAGAGCGATGCAAGTGATGGCTTTAAAAATGGAAGGGGGCCATGAGTCAAGAAGTAGGGGCGGCCTCCAGAAGCTGGAAGAAGTAAGAAAATGGAATGTCCCCTATGGCCTCCAGAAGGACGCAGTTCTGCTGATACCTTGATTTTAGTCTGGTGAGCTGCATTTTGCACTTTTGACATTCAGAACTGTACAATCATGAATTTGCATTGTTTTAAGCTACAAAGTTCATAGTTATTTGTTACAGCAGCAAGAGGAAACTAACACACCTGTGAGGAGTCATTTCCCCTGATATGGTGTGGCTCTGTGTTCGCCCACCCCCAAATCTCATGTTGAATTACAATCCCCAGTGTTGGAGGAAGGATCTGGTGGGAGGTAATTGGATCATGGAGACAGACTTCCCCCTTACTGTTCTCACGATAGTGAGTGAGTTCTCATGAGATCTGATTGTTTGAAAGTGTGCAGCATTTCCCCCTTCTCTCTCTTCCTCCTGCTCGAGACGTGCAGGACATGCTTGGTTCCCCTTCACCTTCTGCCATGATTGTAAGTTTCCTGAGGCCTCCCCAGCCATGCTTCCTTTACAGCCTGCAGAACCATGAGCCAATTAAACCTCTTTAATTTACAAATTGTCCAGTCTCAGATAGTTCTTTATGCAATGCAAGAACAGACAAATATCCCCTCCACCCATCATCTCAGGCTCAGGTAGCTAAAGAAGCTACACAGCTAGACCGATGGCTTCCTGCACCTCCTTAATACTCAGTGATGGTTGATTTTTGTAAAAAAATGAGATACAAAAAAAGTCTGCCAAAATTGTATTATTTTGGCACTTGGAATGATGCAATGACTTCTTTTGTAATTTATATGTTGAATAGCTCTCCCCTGTAATTGAATCACAGTGGGAAAATGAGTTCTTTGTTAATAAACAGTGCCTCTGATCTCATGGATTGGCATTTACTTCTGAAAACGAAGAGAAAGAAAGAATGGCTTAGATTTCCTCATCTGAAGATGAGGTTCTAAGCCAAAGTTGCATGCAAATTGAGGTGACTGGTACTGAATTCAGCTATTATTAAGATTTTTTTTTTCCTTGGGAAGAAATATTTGATTATTTTTTGTCTCTTTGCCACTGACTTCAATGGATTAAAAGCTATGATACCTTCTGGGGTGGCCCTCCTTCACTATACTTTCAATAAACAGTGGTTCTCTTTAGAATAATTCTTAAAGGGGCCCAGGAGGATGTGCTTTGGTCTTTGTGATGAAGATCACTTCCCAGTACAGTTCAAAACAATAGGCTAGGCAAGGTGGCTCACGCCTGTAATCCTAGCACTTTGGGAGGTCGAGGCAGGCAGATCACCTGAGGTCAGGAGTTCAAGACCAGCCTTGCCGACGTGATGAAACCCCCGTCTGTACTAAAAATACAAAAATTAGCCAGGTGTGATGGCGGCAGCCTGTAATCCCAGCTACTTGGGAGGCTGAGGCACAAGAATTGCTTGAACCTCGGAGGCAGAGGTTGCAGTAAGCCGAGATTGTGCCACTGCACTCTAATCTGGGCAACAAAATGAGTCTCTGTCTCAAAAAAGAAAAAAATAAAAGCAAAAACAATAAAGCACAGGCAATTGGATTAGGAACATGGTTGATGAGTGGATGCATTGGTATTCTTTGTCCACCTTCCCTGTACAAAATGCACTGAAGGTACGTAACTTATTAGGTGGAAGGTAATGCCGTTGTTTCAGTTAAGTTGAATCAGCAGAGCAGCTATGAGTATTATAGAATAAGATAATTATTATAGGTATAAGTCTTTTACAATGGTGAGTGAAGCAAAAAATAAGGGAATCGAATAGGTCATTGGAAGATCAGAGAAAGTTCACTAGCAAGGCCTCTGGAATGATTGGGCTGTGCGCTGGGACAAAGGAACTTCCAGGTGGATGTGCTGGAGGTTGGTGGGCATCCAGGAAGCCACACACACCCAGCTGCTGGAGTGAGACAAGGAAGGGCAGGTGGTGGAAACAGCTGAAGAATGGTCACTTCTCTGCAGTGACTGCTTCTGCAGGTGTGCAGCTCAGCTGCCAGTGCTGAGTCTGGGGCTGTTGGTCAGTGGGGCTGGCCCTGGAGTAGAGACCTAAGTATGCATTTCATGGTGAGGTCAGGCTGGAACCTGCTGCCACTTCTCTGTGCGTCTGTCATGTCTTCTAGACATAATGAACTTTAGGGACCAGTAGGCTGATCCTTCCTTTCTGTTTCACTTATTGTGTCTGGATTCCTCTTCTGGCCAATTCCAACCTGGGAATTACAGGGAAGGGAGTTCCAGGAAAGACGATCCCAAAATTAATCAAGTTGACAATGTAAAAATAGCCACCATCATCATATAATCAAAGTTTAGAAACATGACATTTCAGTAAAATGTGAAACCCCTCTAATGGAATATGTGGAGGGAGCTGCCGCCTTTTAAATGAAATAAGGTAAACATGAAATGGATTCTTTTTTTTTTTTGTAAGGATGGAATTATGGCATCGTATGGCATCGTATATTTTAGCTGAATTCCCAGGATGCTCTTGAAAAGTAAGATGGAGTTTAGAGACACCTGATCAATTTCAGGAGCTCAATGTCAAGAAAACAGTAAAGCAAATACACCAACCAGGCTGCACAAATAATCACAATGAGTGAAGGATGTGCTTAGGTGCTGCACATCAGCTAAAGACCTTGCTTTCCATCAGGAGCTGTCTCAGATAAACGCAGAGAACTGTCCCCAAACGCCTTGCTCCTGGAGCTCTCTATCTTTGTGAGACAGCTGGCATTGCAAGAATGTGAATCTCAGGGGGAAAAAAGTAAAAAAAAAGTAAGAAATATTTGATTTTGTTGTCAACTGCCAAGAATTCAGACTCATGGAAGAAAACAATAGAAATTGTATCTGTGCACTGACATGAGGAAAAGGCCACAGCCTTCTGACAGATGGGGCATTTTAGCTTGTAAATAAGCATCAGAGTTGTTCTGTGTTTTAAAATACCATCAAGAGCTGTAACATGGGGTTGCGTGTGAGATTTCATGGGTCAGATGATATGGAAAATCATTAAAGAGGTCAGAAGTGGTCAGATTCTTTGGTTCAAAAAGAACTGGGGGTGACTGCAGAAAAAATAACAATAATGAAAAGCCGGGAGATAGCCGAATACAACACTCATAGTTGTTGCTAACAGTTCAAAAGGCAGTAATTGATTCGGGATAAAACAGGCTTCATTTTATTGTAATAATATTAACAAATAACCACAAGAAGGATTTACTCTTACTTCTATGTTTTTATTAGCTGTAGAACATGGGGAGGGATACCTAAACTCTATTTTATTTTATTTTATTTTTTTTTTGAGACGGAGTCTTGCTCTGTTACCCAGGCTGGAGTGCAGTGGTGTGATCTTGGCTCACTGCATCCTCTGGCTCCCAAGTTCAAGCGATTCTCCTGCCTCAGTCTCCCAAGTAGCTGGCATTACAGGTGCCCACCACCACACCTGGCTCATTTTTATATTTTTAATAGAGACGGGGTTTCACCATGTTGGCCAGGCTGGTCTCGAACTCCTGGCCTCAAGTGATCTGCCCACCTTGGCCTCCCAAAGTCGCAGAATTACAGGCATAAGCCACACGATATCTAAAATCTTTAAGCCTTGTTTACTTCAGCTCTAAGACAGGAATACTACTACTACTATTTCATAAGGTAGACATGAGCATGAAAGGAAATGATGATGCAAAGTGCATAAAAGAGTATGTGGCACAGAGTAAATGCTTATTAAATCTTGGAAAATACTATTATTATTTGTCTGAGCATTGTTCAGACAAATTCATGATGATCTGAGTATAAACTCCATAGCAACATTATCATTTTACTTAGACGTCAGAGTGAGTCTTTTATGTTTTATACAAGGTGTATTAATTTAAGTTCTCCCTAGAAGTGGCAGCCAAGAAGGGATTTGAACCACCAGAGATCTACTGGGAGAAACACCATAAATGGAAGGGACCTGAGAAGGGAGAGAGACTCCTCAGAATGTGATGCAGGGCTGACTCCTATGAAAGGTGGGGAGGCAGGACAGGGGACTGGACAGAAAGCAACTCAGCAAAAAGGACAGGGAATCCTCAAGCCCAAGTCCCTGCAAAAGGAGTCTGTAGCTCGCAGAAAGGGGCCTGCCTTAGCCCTGGGGCCATTGTCAGTCATGATCTGGGATCAGGTCCAGGAAGCATGGTCTCTGAAGCTATGAGGGGGCGGCCTTCAGTCAAGGAGGTGCTCAGGCCGCAGAGCTGAGCGGAGCATTTCCAGGCCTTCACGGCTCCCTGGCGGTGCCACATGGGTCCACCTCTCCATGCACGTCCAGGAATCAGCTCTGCCCTGGCTTCATAGGACTCTCCTACAGAGGGGAGTGCGACATCCACATCCCGCGTTCCTGCAATTGACCTCGGGGTCAGATCAGTTCTCATCCTCTCATCCCCAACATGTACGCTAACTGCCCCTCACCCTTAGTGCTCTTCCCACATCTCAGCAGCCCACCTGGTGGCAGGACTTGAACCTTCCTTCCTGAAACATCAGAGTTACTGCACATTTTCATTCCCAGTTAAAGTGGGACAAGGGAGAAGTAAGAGGCAGCTCAGATGCACCACTGGGTCCCACACAGACTTCTCCATATGCTTGTCTGTAAAAGCCTCACCTCTTTCTGCCATTAAGGGTCAATTACTCCACTGTGATGGCAAATTTTCTTAACTCCATCCCTGGACACAAAGGACCCAGCATGCTCTGGTGGCATCTTCCCTTGTAGTCCCTGAGACTCTGCCTGTGTTTCCTGGGGGAACAATGCACAGGAACAAGCTGCAGGTGAGGCACTGACACAAACATGCTGGCTTCACGAGGGCTGAGTCCACATGCCGCGATCACCCATCCGTGCCCTCAGACCCGCTCAAGCTCAGACCCAGACGTACCTTGCTCCTTACAAAGGACAGAGGCTGGGACCTTCAGAGATGAACGCTAGTTCTGAGAGAACCCAACCACCATGAACATTTCTGGACACATGGCCACTTGTTTCCGGTGGTCCGGGGTTCTGTCTACCGGGGCCCAATACGAGCTGCTTCTTTGAAAATGGACGGGATGCTGCTTGGGTGGTGTGGACTTGCTCCAGAACCCCACGGGCCTGTGCTGTGACTCTCCTGTGGGAAATTCCCCCACGAGCACCTCCAACACTACAGAGTCCACCTGGTGGTTTGACTCAAGCATTAGGGCTGATGGCACCAGCCCTGTACTAACTGCGGTGTTCTTTCCGGTTGTCTGCAGCCCTCAAAGCTGGCAGCCCTGCACATCACATGGTATGTGGGCTGCAGCAGTATTGGGTGTAAAACCTGAAGAAGCCCACCAGGCACTGCGCTTCCTTCCTTGTGGTATTGGATGCAGCAAGTTGCTGTTCATGTCAGAGAGGACGTCCTGTAGGCCTGTGACCACTAGGCCCTGAGTCCTTGCACTCTCTGGTGCACAGGGGCCTTCCTAAGGTCCCCAGTACACTCATTATGTGTTATGCAATCTGTCCAACCAGAACGATGTCTGGAATCAATCAATGCAAGGAATTCATGTGATATTCAATGAGATGCACAGGAAGGCAAGAGGTCTGTGGACTCTGGGGAGTGTGGGTCTAGCCCCAAGACAAGAATGTAAGTGGGCATTGCTGTCCATCTAACATGGATGCAAAGATTTTGTGTGTGCGTGTGTGTGTGGTTGTGTGTGTGTTCTGAGAGCCATGCCGAATCTATTGAATTATGTAGGTTGCAGTTGAAATGGGAAGCCAAAGCTTCAGAGTGTGTGCCTGGCAGTAGAATCCCTGCATCTGTGGGCATTTGTATCTTTAACTTTCTGTGTTGTCAAATTGCTCCCCGAAGTGCTTGTACCATTTGGCAAATTGCACTCGAGGTTAGAAGGTTTTTCAACGTTCTGAAATGGGAGGATTTTCCAGCAGCTTGTCCTTGTGTATCTTAGTGTAGGGTGACATACTGCTGGCTTGGTTTTATAGATCTGCAGTTCATGTTTTGTTTTTCAGAGAAACACTCATCTTTATGGCTCACCATTTAATTTCCCTGCTGTCAAGAGGCAGAATTAAGTTATTCCTCTTTTTAAAAGAATGATATAAGTAGGGTATAATGAATGCAAAATGCTGTAGTTAAACATCAGCAGATAGGCTGATGGATAGGCTGTCACTTAGATGATGCTATTAATGGAAAGAAAGTGATATTTAATCATTTGCAAAAAAATAAAAACAGTGGTGATGGATTTGGTGTACTTTGAGTGACTCACCACGGCAAATTGTTATGTTCCAGTTAATAAAGAGAATAAAAAGGGCAAAGCAGAGAAAGTCTTTGCTTTCAAGTGCAGGCCAGGTCTCCTGAGCTGTTTAAACATGAATATTTGCTGATTCACTGTTATGGGCCAAATTGCGTCTTCCTAAAATTCCTAAGCAGAAGTCCTAACACCAAGTTCCTCGGCATGGGACTATATTTGCAAACAGGGCCTATAATCAGGTAATTAAGGTAAAACTAGTATAGGACTGGTCTACTTATAAGAAGAGGAGAGTAGTGTGCAGACTCACACAGACAGAGAACAGTCAGGCAATGACATGGGGAGACGACAGCATCTGCGAGCTGCAGAACAATCAATCCCGCAGACACCCTGATTTTGGAATTGTAGCCTCAAAAACTGGAAAAAACAACTTTCCATTGTATAAGCCAGTTGGTCTGTGGAACTTTGTTGCAGCAGCCAGAGCAGGACAATACATTAGCATTAGTAAGACTACAGCCTCTTTTATCCGGGTGGCAAATTGGTAACTCATGAGCCTATTTTGATAGACCTGCCCGGTGTTGTTATTGCTGTTGTTTTGTTTTGTTTTAAATTTGGACTAGCATTACAAAATCAGAGGTGGGTGTGGTGGTTCATGCCTGTAATCCCAGTGCTTTGGGAGGCTGGGATGGGAGGATCGCTTGTGGTTAGGAACTCAAGACCAGCCTGGGCAACATAGCAAGACCCTGTCTCTACAAAAAAAAAAAAAAAGTAGCCAGGTGTGTGGTGGTGTGCACCTGTAGTCCCAGCTGCAGGGGAGGCTGAGGTGGGAAGATCGCTTGAGCCAGGGAGGCTGAGGCTGCAGGGAGCTGTGATTGTGCCACTGCACTCTAGCCCGAGTGACAAAGAGAGATCCTGTCTCAAAAAAAAAAAAAAAAAAAAAAAGGCCGGAGATTTGTAATAAAAGATAAAAGTACAGGTTTCAGGCTGCACTTGAAAAATGAGAAGATCTGTCATGTGGGTCAAGGCTTTGTGAATGGCCATGACTCCTGAAGTTGACGTGTACTACTGTCTCCCCGGCAACAGAGTTGGGTGTTAGTTGGCATTTATCACTGAATATGCAATGGCTTTATTTTTTATTTATTATTATTATTGTTATTATTATTATTATTTTGAGATGGAGTCTCTCTCCGTCACCAGGCTGGAGTGCAGTGGCAAGATCTCGGCTCACTGCAACCTCTGACTCCCTGGTTCAAGCAATTCTCCTGCCTCATCCTCCCGAATAGCTGAGATTACAGGCACGTGTCAGCACGCCCAGCTAACTTTTGTACATTTTTTAGTAGAGGCGGGATTTCACTATGTTGGCCAGGATGGTCTCGATCTCCTGACCTCGTGATCCACCTGCCTTGGGCTCCCAACGTGCTGAGATTACAGGCATGAGCCACCGCGCCCGGCTGGCTTTTTTTTTTTTTAATTTATAAGATAGGTGAGTTTTTAATCTCACCAATTATTAGCTATGTGTCCTTAAGCAAATTACTTAAACTCCTTGTGCCTCAAATTTTCTCATCTTTAAAACAGGAAAAATATTGTACAAATGTTTACCGTTCTTTTGTGGCTGCCATAACAACTTGCCCCAAACTTGATGGCTTAAAACAAGAGTAGTTCCCCACGGACTACTGTGCAGCCGTAAAAAGAATGAGATCATGTCTTTTGCAGGGACATAGATGGAGCTGAAGGCCATTATACTTAACAAACTAACACAGGAACAGAAAAGCAAACACTGCATGTTTTCGCATATAAGTGGGAGCTAAATGATGAGAACGCATGGACCCACATAGAGGGGAACAATACACACTAGGGCCTATTGAAAGGTGGAGGGTGGGAGGAGGGAGAAGATCAGGAAAAATAGCTAATGGATACTAGGCTTAATACCTGGATTATGATATAGTCTGTATAACAAAGCCTATGACACAAGTTTACCTGTATAACGAGCCTGTCCATGAACCCCTGAACTTAAAAGTTTTTAAAACACACACACACACACACACACACACACACACACACACACACCCAACAGTAATTCTTTCTCTTGCAGCTGTGGAGTCCAGAAGTTTAACCTCAGCTTCACTGCACTGAAATTAGAGTATAGCCAGGACCACGCTCCCTCCGAAGGCTCTAGAGGAGAATTTGTTCTTCCCTCCTCCCTCTGCCAGGGTGTGGGCATTCCTTGGCTTGTGGCCACATCACTCCAATCTGCCTCAGAGGCTGCACGGCCTCTGCCTCTTCTACACGTCAATCTCCCTCTGTCCCTTTCTTGTAAGCAGACATGTGATATCTCCTAGGGCCTGTGTTAGTTTCCTGAGGCTGCCATACAAATTACCACACACTTGGTGGCTTAAGACAAACTAAATCTATTTTCAGAAGTCTAGAGGTCAGAAGTCCAAACTCAAAATGTCCACAGGGCCATGTTTCTGCTGGAGGCTCTAGGGAAAGGTCCTTCCTTGCCTTTTCTGGTTTCTGTCAAAATTCTCTGTGGCTGCACCTCTCCAATCTCTGTCTCCACCTTCTCAAGGCCTTCTCCTCTTATGATAAGGACACTAATTGAATTTGGTGTCCACCTAACTAATCCCCAGATCAGCGCATCTCAAGATCCTTCACTTAATTACATCTGCAAAGACCCAATTTCCAAAGAAGGGCACATGCATAGGGTCCTGGGATTAGAATATGGAGATGGCCCCTTTAAAGCCATTATCAGCCTATTGCATTACCCGGTAGGGTTGGGTAGATTACACTATTTCATATATGTACACGAGATTACACTGTTATACTATTTCATATATGTACATGAGATTACACTATTATACTACTTCATATATGTACAGTGTACACAACAGTGTCTGGCACAGTGTGACTCATAAGTATTGACTGAATATATATTATTATCATGCACATCTGTCCCAAAAGTGGAGACAAAATAGACACAGTGATATTATGTTTTAAGATAAATGAGAAAGTACATTTTTCTGTAACACAGAATAATACTTTTGTAAGATTAGTGCAAACAAAATCTGTATGTTTGCATTAATTTGCATGTAACATGGAAACAAAAGTTTTCATGTTGAAACAAACAATTTAAAATGCGTATTAGAAATGAACCTTAAGGCTGGGTGCAGTGGCTCATGCCTGTAATCTCAGCACTGTGGGAGGTCTAGGCAGGCAAATCACCTGAAGTCAGGAGTTCAAGACCAGCCTGGCCAATGTGGCAAAACCTCGTCTCTACTAAAAATACAAAAATTAGTTGGGTGTGGTGGTACATGCCTGTAATTGCAGCTACTCAGGAGGCTGAGGCATGATAATCACTTAAACCCGGGAAGCAAAGGTTGGAATGAGCCAAGATCATACCACTGTACTCTAGCCTGGGCGACAGAACGAGACTCCATCTCCAACAAAAAAAAAAAAAAAGAAAGAAAGAAAAGAAAAAAAGAAATGAACCTTAGTCCCACTGTGACACACAGAAAAAATATGTGGTGAAAAATGTAATAAATAGATAAAAGCACTTAGATTTTAACAGAGTTTCTCTCTAACTGCAAATAGGCTGTCTTTCTTCTGTGGAAATGTACCCGTGTGTTATGCCTGTGAATCTGTCTCTCTCTGTGAGGGTATCTGCTGGTCTTCTGAGGTGTCTGAGTCCCCTGCAACCCCCACCTGCCATTGGGCAGTGTCAGAAGCAGCCCAATGTGGTCTGAAAAGAACTGACTCGGATTCAGAGAAAAAGGGCTGTTTCACAGGGAGATGTAGCCAGGGATCGGAAGGCAGAAAGCTGGAGTCGGTGGCGGCTCTTCCGTCTCGCATCAGTTGTATGAATTTACTCAGATGAAAGACTCTCTGATAGCTCCTTCGTGGAAGAGATTCAGAAAATCGAGATTTTGTTGCAGGTTCAACAAGATTAAATGAAGTAAAAAATAAAAAACAACCCAGCCTTTGTAAATTTTGTTCTTTTTAAAAAAATTACTGCATATTGACCAATCATTAGTGTATGTATGTATGGGACACAAAGGGATGTTATTATTTATTTATTTATTTATTTGTTTATTCATTTATTTGAGATAGAGTCTCACTCTGTCACCCAGCCTGGAATGCAGTGTCATGATCTCAGCTCACTGTGACCTCCGTCTCCCAGGTTCAAGCAATTCTCTTGCCTCAGCCTCCGCAGTAGCTGGGATTACAGGCACGCACCACCATGCCTGGCTAAATTTTGTATTTTTAGTAGAGATGGGGCTCTCACCATGTTATCTAGGCTGGTCTCAAACTCCTGGCCCTGAAAAGGTGGAGACAGAGATTGGAAAGGTGCAGCCACAGAGAATTTTGACAGATCCACCTGCCTTGGCCTCCCAAAGTGCTGGGATTACAGGCGTGAGCCACCACACCTGGCCAGATGTTGTAATATATGTATATAATATGGAATGATGGAATTCAGCTAATTAACATATTCGTCAGCTCAAATACTTATCTTTAATTCTGAAGATTCTGTCCAACTGAAACTTTATACCCTTTGACTCTCTCCCTAGTCTGCCCCCCACTCCCTGCCAGCCTTTTGGCTACATTCCATCTTCCTTCTAGGAGTTCAGCTGTAGCCAAATTATAGATTCAACTTATATGTCCATCAGCAGATGAGTATTTAAGAAACTGTGGTATGTATACACAATGTAATACTATTCAGCCTTTAAAAACTGGCAATTCTGTCATTTGTGACATGGGTGAACCTGGAGAACATTATACTAAGTGAAATAAACCAGGGACAGGAAAACAAATACCATGGGTTCTCATTTATCTGTGAAATCTAAAATAAGCATTGTTCTTCTTTATGGTTTCTTCCCTCAGCAGAAATCGACCCTAAAGACTTGGAAGAGACTTGAATCCAAATGCAGAATGTTGTTTTTCGTTTCAATTTCTTTCTCATTCATGAAGGCAAAACTGATGTTTTAAAACTGAAAACACTCAATTAGGTAAATGAATATAGATCTTCAAAGAGAATCGCATGCCATATTTTGTTTTTTTTTCCCCCCAGAAACCCCTTTGGGTTCTAATTTTACCTGCATCAAAGACAACAATAAATTAAGCAGTCAGTTTGACAAAGGCCCAGACAACAACAGAGTAAGTCTTCAGTAAACAATCTTCTTAAAAAGATAAACCAGGAGTTCTGTTTAGGAGTAAGGATGAAGAGTCTGATGAAGGACTTTTTCCCGTCTGAGTCGAACCAAAGGAGGGGTTTTTTTCCACGGCAGCTTTTTCATAATCATGCATAAAATCAAAGTCTGTCTTGTAAAGGGAGTGGAGTTTCAACCAATACAAATGCATATCTTTGTGTGACTATAATTTGAGTTTTGGCAGATGCTCTGTGGATGTAACAGAGGAGATCGGGGGGGTCTGTGTTGGCCCCTGGTCTCCATTTGGCAATTCTTAGACACTGGATGATTCCTATGAGTAGGTGGTGTGGTAAGGAATTTAACCATGTAATCTCCCCAGAAAGAGGTGTGACCTTGATCCTCGATTTATGTCATGCCTGATAGGAGTGTCTTCATTTAGGGTAGCAACTAGACATACTGCTTAGGGTGGAGCTAGCCACACCTGAATGTCCTAGGGTTGTGGCTGACTGAGACAGAAAGACTAGTCATGTGATTTAGGGGGGTGCTTTGGGTTGTAAGCTGTTGGGCAACGTGAAGATTAAGTTCAATCAATCATGATGAAGCCCCAATAAAAACCCTGAATACTGAGGCTCAGGTGCCCTTACCTAGTTGACCATACTTGTGCATATTGTCACACTTGATGACAGGAGGGTAAAGTGCCCTGACTACACGGGAAAGCACAGTGAGAGCTTCCTGGGAACCCTTCCAGACTTCATGCTACACACTTCTTTACCTGATTTTGATCTGTGTTCTTTCCCTTTAATAAATGGCAACTGCAAGTCATGAGCTTCAGTGAGCTTTTAGTCCTTCAAGCAAATTATTGAACCTGGGAATGGTTTTGAAAACTCCCAAACTTACAGTTGGTGTCAGAAGATAGGATGATCCTAGGCGGGACTGTGATGCCCCTTAAACTTGATTTCTGGCTCAAAACTTTGCCATTTGCTAAACTCTGCACATAGGCCAACTGGTAGATGTGGCTGTCTGGTTTCTTCATGTAGACCACATCCAGATTTCCAAGCATAATTATGAGTTAGTGATTATCTTACCTGCTGATCAGCACCTCAGATCTTGAAGGACCTCCCTTGCTGAGAGAGTCACACTGAGAACTGAGTTCTCTGAGCAGCATTTTGGGGAGCTGTGTCTGCCTTGGGTGATACAGCTGGGAGTGCTGCTATTGTTGTTTTTCTTGAAGGTAGGAAGTGGACTTCTGTTGGCTACTCTTTTACACATAGCAGGAGACCCATGTGCGAGGTGGACTGTTTCTTGTGGCTCAAGAGAAGCTCACCATTGTCAACTGTTGTGGGGAGAAGAGGGCTGGTTGTAATTTTCAGGTCTATAAGTGAAACAGTTATGAGGCTTTCTTTGGTGTTAATTTTGTTTGGCACAGGGAGGAATTGTAGGATGGCCTCTTTCTCTGTGAACTCCAGTGAAGCCAGAGAACTTCATGAGGATGGGGAATATGGGATGGCATGTTGATTTGGTCTCTTCTGTGATTAAACATCAATCCCTGAAAGACTCTTAAGTGGCAGTTCTGAGATTTTTCCTGGGAAGAGCTGACATAATTCTCAATAAAGGGGGCTTTAGGGAGCTGAGTAATGACTACCTCTCTGGGTATTTTTTCCACTGTGGGTAATAGTTCTTTCTTATGATGGAAAGTGAATTTATTTTACATTTAAATGAAAACAAGTCATAATTCAACATTTGAAATTAAAGCACATTTATTACTAAGGTGGTTACATTTTTCATCGTGAACAAATGCCATTAAAGTTTAATTTACCACTAAAACTGCAAGAAAAACATCTATTACCTGTTAATAATGGTTGTCTTTATTCTATTTGTTTTCTCTGGTGCCTTGGTGACAATAAAATAGAAGACAATCGTGCACGGTGAAATGGAGCTGAATTGAAAGGAACAGGGTTCATAAAAAGCATTTTTCCCCATGGGAGAATTGATTGAAGTTGTCATTCCATTAGTTGGAAAAAGTTTCCTCTATTTATGGTGTTGGCTGGCTTGGAGAAATATCTTTTCTGTGCTAAGATTCCTTTTTTCTTTTTTCCTTAAATAAGAGGCAAAGTAGTTATTTTCATTTGCATCTATAAGTCTTGGGATCTGTAACTGAATGCAATCATTCCAGTGATTGAAGTAGTATCTCATTTTAATACATTCTGTGCATTTGAAATCTTTTTTAAAGAATTCTTTTACCTGTGCAATTTTAAAAGTAACACAAGGTACCATATGACCCAGCAATTGCATTTTTGATCATTTATTCCAGGGAAGTAAATACCTACATGCACACAGAAACTTGTATATGAAAATCAATAGCAGCTTTATTCATAGGATTCAGAAACTGAAAACAACCCAAATGTCTTCTATACTATGGAATACTATTCAATAATAAAAATGAAATAATTATTGATGTACACAAAAAATGAGATAAATCTAAAGGTAATTGCATTGCATGTGAAAAGCAAATCCCAAAAGCTTCCATACTGCATTATGCTTTCTATATGACATTTTTGAAGTGGTTGTCAGGGATTAAGCATGACCATGTTGGAGAAGGTGGGCATGGCTGCAAAAGGGTGGCATCCTTCTGTGGCAATTAAATTTTACTTGACTGTGGTGATGAGATTTTTCTTAACTATCGTGGTGAATATGCAAATGTATACCTAAAAAATTTCATAGAACAAATATGCAAAGACACACAAATGAGTATATGTAAAATTGGCAAAATTTGAATAATGTCAATGAATTGTATCAATTTTCCCTTCATTGTGGTGGTATTTTACTATAATTATGCAAGATCATATCATTGGAGCAAATTTGGTTAATCGTACATGGGGTCTCTCAGCATTATTTCTTACAACATTTTATGAGTGTATAATTATCCCCCCACAAAATATATATATAGCTGCAAAATTGGGAAGCACAAAGTATAGAGAATTAATGTCAATATTTTATTCTAACCCAATTCGATATCTTTATTCCATTAATATATATCATACTTGTGTCTTGGGAATATTATCTCCAGACTTCTTGTTATGAAAAATAATAACTTACTTTGTTGTTTAGAATATGTTTAAAATTTTGTATTACATTACTTGAAGGCCAATCATCCTCATGGGTCCACCTGCTTATCTTGTAAATCTTCACATGATTCATTCCTCATAGTCCTCATTGAAATTGACAGTCTCTCCCCATTATAAAATGATTGCAGGATTTTGTGCCATAAAAAAACAAAAAAAGTAATGAGTAACCCATGTCCCAAACTACCTGAATGTGTTTCTTATGTTTTCCTGTTCTCTGTATGTTCTCAAACATGGCAGTCGGCTGTCTCCAGAGTGAGTGATCTAAGACAGAGAGCGGGCAAGAAAGAGTGAGCCTAAGATGGAAGATGTGGTTCATGCAACCTCATTTTGGAAGTGACACGCTATTGTGACTCCCGCCTTTTACTATTGGTCACACGGAGCGCTTCTGGCACAAGGCGGGAAGGACTGCCCAAGAGGCTGTGAGCATGGGGGGCCACCTTGGAGGCTGGTGCTCATGAAGTCAAGCATATGAAAGTGGATGTGTAACCTGTTGCATGCCACACAATAGGACTCTCTGCCAGTGCAAATAAGAAGGAGGATTTTTATAAACTATGATTTTCAGAAAATACTGTAAGTAAAAAAATCTACCTTTTGTGTAAAGAAGGAATAGAAAATAAAAAACAATACATGTGTCTGTTTACTAGAAAAAAAATGCACAGGAAAGTAAGTCAACCAAAATGAAATTGGTTACTTGGAAAAGGTGAGGTTGGAGTGGGCGGGTGGAATAGGAGAAGGAGTGAGACAGTTTTATACTTTCTTGAATAAATTTTGACTTTCGGAAGCACAAAAAGTCAATAAAGATGGGAGAGGGATAAAAACATTATAAAACTGAATATAAAATTACCAGACGATATATTTTATATGAATGCTATAACACTGAAGGGAATCAACCAAAACAAAACTAATCAGCATAACTTATGAACACAGTGTTTCACTATCCACTCACAATCTTTAATAGAGTTAATAGGTTTGTTTTATGTTGCTGTTTTTGTTCTAATCTTCTGAGAACATTTTGGAGTATTACAGAATTGAACAGAGAAGTGAATGTTGTTGTTATCATTGGGAGTCAGGGTTTTGACTACAGAATGAAGAACGCACCGATATGGACATGGGAAAAAACCCTGTGGTAACGCAATATAATTTGGATATTGCTATAAACTCATAATTTCCAAATATACATGTATCTGCATGTATATAAGTACATGTGTAACTATGTATGTAAAATATGTGTGAATGTGTATTTGTATGTATGTCTCTATAGATGTAAATAGGTATATTGATACACATATTTCCTCAGTCTGTCCACTAAAAGGCCTAAAAAGCAAAGCTATGGTCAGTATAGATACTCACACTTTACACTCTGCATTTGCTCTCAAATATAATTCTCCTCTGAGAAGAATTGCACTTCCTCAGAGAAGTTGCTCATTACAGGACTGGGCCAAGGTAGGTATAAGATAAGCTCAAAATTACATGCTGTACCTGAATATAAGAGAGTGCTGGAAAAAGTGGTGGATGCATGTCTCAAGAAAACAGGAACAAGCTTGAAGGGACTCTTACTGGCTAAATGTAGGACAAAGGACTTCATCAGTCTAGATAGGATAGATAAATAAAATAAAGTTAGATAGATTAGATAGATAGATAGATAGATAGGATAGATGATTAGATTGATATATAAGATAGAAGATAGATAAGATAGATGATGATATAAACAGATAGATTAGATAGGTAGATGATAGAGAATATAATAGAATGATGAATGGATGAATAGATAAGATAAATGATTAGATTGATAGATAAAATAGAAAGAAGATAATATAGATGATGATAAAATGATATAGATAGATCATAGAATAGAATAGAATAGAATAGAATAGAATAGAATAGAATAGAATGGAATGGAATGGAATAGAATAGAATAGAATAGATGAAGCAGGAAGCCATCATTCTCAGCAAACCAACACAGGAACAGAAAACCAAACCGCATGTTCTCACTCATAAGTGGGAGCTGAACAAGGAGAACACATGGACACGGAGGGGAACATCACACACTGGGGCTGGTCGGGGGGCCGGGGGCAAACAAGCATGCCACATGTACACCTATGTAACAAATCTGCATGTTCTGCACATGTGTCCCAGAACTTAAAGTAAAATGAACTAAAATAAAATACAAATTAAATAAAAAGAATAGATGGATGAATGGATGGTTAGATCAGATAGATGATTAGATTCATAGATAAGAGAGATAGAAGATAGATTTGAAAGATAAGATAGGTAACAGATAGAAGATAGATAGATAATAGATAGGTAAAGAAGGGGTGCTTACTTGCAGCAGAATGCCAGAGGCCTTCTGGTAAAAGTGCAGAAAGTGCTCGAGTTAGATAAGTAAGCATTTTGCAACCATCAGAGTAGCATCACATCAGGCAACAATGATTAATGTATGTGAGATCCAGGGGGAGTTTTAATAAAGAGTACGATATTTGCCTGGTCATAAGGTGTCTCCTCACAAATTTCTTATTAATTAGTAGAGGAGTAGTGATAATAAGAAGAGAAATTGGAGAATACCCTCCGTGACCAGGTTATCACAACTAACATCTTCCCTGAGGGCCAGATGCACATCATACATGAAGGACCCAGCACAGCCTGTAGCGTATTCCAGCTAGCAGTGCATACCCTGAATTACATCTTGAGGGAAATCAGAGAAACCACCGAAAGAAGTGGACAGTTCAGCCATCTTGGTACCTCAGCTACTTCGACCTTCCTGTGTAGGCAACAGGAAAGACCAAGGCATGATAACTAAAAAAACTCAGGGGATAAGGCATTCCTGCTGTGCAGAAGTTTGTTTCTCGCTTAAGCAAACATGCTGGTAGGTGTTACAGGGAGACAGAAAGCAGCCCATTCGGGGTGATCTTACTGAACTTTCAGTTTACCTGTTTGTATCTGAGGATGTTCTATTTCTTTTCCTGTATTTCTCTTGTACTAGCGGATGTGATATCTTAGTTAATGCTTACATTAGTCATGAAAGAAACTGCAGAATAGCTCTAGGATAACAGGTGAAATGTTAAAGACCATGCAATGATTCTTTATCAGTCTGGGAAGCTAATAAAGGACCTGGAAGTTTTATTTTTGAACATCTACACAGAACTGCATTCATTAAAACGTAAAATATACTTTACCTTTCTAAGACGTAAACATATTGGATAAAGTGAAAGATGCCCTGTGTATAAAAGAAGAAACGAACAGCTTGGGTTTCATAGAACACACCAGAAAATGAATCGATGACTCAAGGGACTTCTAAAGAGACTTCTCATTGGGGGTGTGGACGCTGGAAGGGAATTTGGAGAAAGTTTTGCACATTTTAGGAGTGGGAACAATAGGGTGGAGATAAATGGGGTAAGTGGAAAGATGAGAAAGGCAGGGCTAAGGGGAGAGAAGAAGAAGAACGTAGAATGTTGAGAGTCACAAAATAAAAGTGGCAAACACAGTGCTGACAGCTGAAGGAACAAAACTGAAGTCAAGAACGAAATGCTGATGAAGACGAATCCTGCCACTTAGTGTAACATTTGTGGGCATACAAGGTTGCACTCAGCGACTACAATAAATCATTCGACTTTCTGCCCAGATGGAGAAGACACAGTGGTCCTTCCTAAAGGGGGTAAGAGAAATTGGCAACACTAGGTTTCTGCCTAGAGGATCAAAACTCTTACCAAAGAAAATAAGTGTGTGTGTGTGTGTGTGTGTGTGTGTGTGTGTGTGTGTGTGTGTGTGTGTGTTTGGGGGTGGGGGGTCCTAATTTTATCTTTACTCTTCTCTGAGTTTTCTAAAAGTTTCACAGACTACATTTGCACATGGTTCTCCCAGGATAGACTATTTTCTTTTTTACAGTATGCTAAATTCTTTAAAACACCAGATATTTGAGGCAATGGGAGACCCCTTGAGGTGTGGGTTCCCAATTAATTAGCTACTTCCAGCCTCCCTGCGGAGGGCGTAGCTCTTAGCAGAAAGGCGATGGGTCCATCTCATGCTTGAGCTTTTGCTTAACAGTGCAGAGCTTTCCAGAATTCTCCCCAATAGTGATCATTCTAGGAATAGAGAAGAGAGGAACAGAGCACCCAGCTCCCCACCACTGGGTACACAGTACACAGTGAGAAACAAACCCTTGTCCCAAAGCCACCTGAATATTGTGTTTGCTGCTGCGGCACCCCTGAGCCTATTTCACTGACACAAGTTGAAAAGAAGCCAAATGTGCTTCTGGTCTTAAAAAGGAAGCAGCTTTCCTGGAAAGATGGCCAGGATGAATCCCCAGACCGTTACAGGTAAACCTGCATTTATTGATCACCAGCTGTGTGCTCCTAACTGTGCATTTTCCCAAAGCTTCCAAAACAGTTCCCAGGGAACAGTCTAAAAACGCCTCCTTGCATGAAGGATTCAAGAGGCTGCAGGGGCACTCACTGTCGGGGCCCTGCCTCTGGGAGCCGGGGTCTAGGGGGGTCATCCTGCCTCCGCCCTCTGTGGGGCTTTGCCTGCTGAGGAGCCTTCAGCCCTAAAGGGAAGAGGGAGGTGCAGGATTTTAGTTGTTTTAAATCTGCCTTGTTACTCTCTTATAGGTTACTTCTGAGTCCTGGGCTGCTCCTGCCTGGCCACCCACCAGGCTGCATTGGGTTCTGCTTATCCCAGGCCTCCTCCCCACAGTCTGTCTGTGCTCCCTGGAGGCAAAGACTGTGTCTTGTTCGTCTCTGTGTCCTCAGAGGCTGGCACATGGCAGGGGCTGCAGAAAGACTATGGACCCCCAAACCTTACATCTGAACTTTGTGAATTTTATTTGTTTTCTGTAGCAAAATGTATGTTTTCTATTTTTTATGAAAAATCTCCATTCTCTTTTGGCTGGGAACCTCCCTCTCTGGAGCTCTCCTATCCCATTTCCATTGTGATCTTCTCTTTCCCAGCCCTGGAGACACACATGCTGCCCAAATCCTGAGGCTCTCCCCTCCCCACTTCAGGCAGGTCTGTCTGGAGACGGTCCTGGGTGGGCTCTGCTGCCTGCAGCCTGCCCAGCTGCCCTTCGAAAGCTCAGGCTCCTTCTGTGACTCAGGGGGGCTGTTTATTCACTCACTCTGATGATAACGCTGCGTGTGCAGCAAGTGGCGGGAAGCTGATGGATGGGGAGCGGCCCAGGAAGTGTGTCTCAGCTCCTTCCTTCTCTCCACCTCCTTCTCGGGGATTCCTAGTTTCTCCCCTAAGACTGTCTTTTTTTTCTTCCGATTTTGCTTGGTTTGAAGATTTTCTTTCCACCTCATGTTTGCCAATTTCATTCCACCATTTTAGCTCCTAATCAGGGTGGAGGATGAACTGGTCCCCTGTGCTCAGAGTTGGAATTGGGATCTGCATTCTGGGGTCCCTTGATCTCTTTATTAAGCACAGCCAGCTCTTACAGCTCATCTGGAGTAATTAGCTTCATCCAGAATGTTTGCATTTCGTTTGGGTGGGACTCTTGCAGGGGCCTGGGAAAAGAGAAAGAGTAAAATGCAATTCTTTATCTCCCAAGAGACCAATATGCCAGGAGAGAGTTAGTGAGAAGAAGGAGCCATCGACCTGACTGGGGAGATGACTGTACAGTGACACAGAAGCTGCCAGGCGTCTCCAGGGGCAGGACTGAAAGAAGAGCATTCTCAGGCGAGGAAAGGGCAGAGCAAAGGCCCACACACAAGCAAGTGCCAGGCAAGCATCATGCAAAGTCCCACAGGTGTGCACGTCCAGGTAAGCATGATGCAAAGGTCTGTGGGTGTGCACATTCAGGTGTGCTTGATGCAAAGACCCACAGGTGTGCACATCCAGGTGGGTGTGATGGGAGCATCAGGAGCCAGGCCTGGACAGGTGGATGGGATGAGGTGACTCAAGTGTCCTACTAACGGAGACCCAAGCCCGCTCTGCACATGCGTGGGGTGGGGTTAAACAGAGCTATGGCAGGAGGCAGGTCGGGGTGATGCCTGGTGGGTGTGAAGAATGGGGGGCAGAGGCCAGTCATGAGGCAAGGTGAGGAAGGTGTGATGAGGGGGAGGAGAAGGCAGATTCCAGAGAAGGGTCTGGCTAGAACCAGCGGGACTCAGGGACAGAGTCTGTGTAGGAGGTGGAGCCGAGTACGAGGCAGTGGCGTCTCTGAGGCCAAAAATGGGGGCATTGGGTTGGAACCTGGGACACAAGTCCTAGTCACATGTGTTGTTATAAAGTGTAGCTCAGCAGCTTGTGTCCAGGATGGACTCAGTGGCCAGCCTGGCCCCCACTCCTGCCATAAGCAACTAGGATCCTGAACAGAAGCCAGGAAACAGCAGCTTTCGGACACCTAAGCAGGCAGCACAGGTCTGTGATTCTAGAGAGAGAAAACAAACAAGGCTGGGACCCCAGACAGCCAACAGAGATCATTTGGTTTGGGTGGGGCCTTGCAGGGCCTGGGGAGCTGAGAGCTACACAAACCCAGAGCTCCCTCAGGGCTAGGGGATGCCCCGTTCAGAGCAGGCAGGTGGAGATCAGGTCACACATGGAGCCGGCTCAGGATCCCTGGAAAGGAGGCCCACATCTATGGAGCAGTGTCCCTCACACCTGTCTCCGAGGACAGCCCGGGCTGCGAAGCCAGTGGAGATGGTTGGGCCTGCACCTGCTGTCACACTGGGCAGCGTTGTCAGGGTCACCCACCTGGACACTCATTACTGGAGCATAGATGAGTGCAGAGGAAGGTGGGTCTCCTGGGTGTCCAATGCCAAGTTCTTTCCAAGGAAACAGGTTTTCTTTGAAGTGGTAAAGCAGACTTTTTTTTTTTTTCTTCCTTTTATAGTGCAAGGTCTTTTCTTTCTCATGAGTGCAGAGGGGGTTGGGTGTCCTGTACCTCCTGGGTGTCCAGTGCCAAGTTCTTTCCGGGGAAACACGTTTCTTTGAAAGGGTAAAGCAGACTTTATTTTTTTCCTTCCTTTTATAGTGCAAGCTCTTTTCCTTCTTATAAGCATAGAGAGCTTTGTGAGGTCGTTCTTTGGTGTAATATGTGTATGTCTGTGTTCATGGGTTTCATCCTGTCTGTGGTAATCGTAATTATGATAATAGTGGCCTAAGGCTCCCGGTGCCCCAACCTCATGCCTGCTTCTGTTTCCTGCTCACACCTCGGCACACCAGCCCCTCCTCGCTGTCCCCCAAACATACCGTGGCGTGCTCCTCACTGCCTGGAGGCCTCGTGCCTGCTACTCCCAGTGCCTGGAAAACACAGGTAGCCTCATAATTCCCTCCTCGTCGCCTCATCTTTAAACCATTTTACACTGAGCACTTTGGTGACATTAGGCACATTCACAATGTTGTGCAACCATCACCCCTATCTAGTTCCAAAACATTCCATCACTCATAAGTAAAATCCACAGCCATTATGCAGTCACTCCATCCTCCCCCTACCCCAGCATCCACCAACTGCATTCCTTCTGGATGGATGTGCCTATTCTGCACATTTCCTATAAACAGTCATGGGACATAGGATCCTTCCTACCTGACTTCTGTAACTCAGCGGGATATTTGCCAGCTTCCTCCACATTGTAGCCTGTGCCAGCGCTTCATTATTTATCATGGCTGCCTCCCTTACAGAGCCAGAAGTCCCTCCAGGAACTCTGGCCCTCCCTATCCCTTTCTCACTCTATCTTTTTTCTCTGATGCTATCTGCTAATCTAATTATTTCACTACCTGCTCATGAGTCACTGTCAGCTAATCTAATGATTTCAGTTATTTATCATGGTGAATGTCAAATTTTGCCCCCTAGAACGGAAACTTCACAGGAGCAAGAAACACTGCTTAACTCCACCGCTGCATCCTCAGTGCCCCAGACAGTGCCTGGTGTTCCGTGGGCACTCAACCAATAAATTTGTTGAATGAATGAATGATCAAATTATATTACTGGGCCTTGCCAAGTGCCTGAACTGATGTTATCTCCTTTGTAGCTGAGGAACCCTGGGTTGCTAAGGTCACCCAGGTAGTAGGAGGTAGACGCAGATATGAACTCAGGTAGAAATGCTCTGAATACTTATGTGGTCACTATGATGCTGCTGTGCCTCACTGTGAACTTGTATGTTCCTCTCTGTGCATCCAAGCATACATAATACAAAGGCCCACAGGTGTGCACATCCAGATGAGCATGATGTAAAGGCCCCACAGGTGTGCACATTCAGATGAGCATGATGCAAAGGCCCACAGGTGTGCATGTCCAGGTGCGTGTGATGGGAGCAGCCGGAGCTGGGCTTGACATACAGGTGGGAATGAGGTGACTCGAGTGTCTTCCTAATGGAAAGCAAAGCCTACTCTGTGCATGGCGTGGGGTGGGGGTTAAACAGAGCCGTGGCAGGATGCAGGACGAGGTGGTGGCACAAATATTGATTGAGTGCTCCCGTGCGTGTGTGTGCATGTGTATGATTGCGTGAGTTCTGAACCTGCTTCCTTTCTTGAAGCTCTGCTGAGCCAACAGAAACCTCTCACTTCTCTGAAATTCTTCAGCCCTAATGCTGGCTAGGTACCGTGGCCTCCACTTTTGTGCTGTCTCGAAGGCGTATTCATTGCCCACGCAGGCGCCAAACTCACTCAGCTGGACGGTTAGTTCCCTGGTATAAGGTGGTGAGCCTTTTATGCTTTCGTTTCTGCCCCAGAGGTATATGGGGATTGCTAGGAGATCAGCCCGTGTTTTCAGATTGATTTCTGTGAATTTCATTTCCTCCTCTTCTTCGGGAAGTAGGGCCTGGGAAAAATCAAAACACTCACTTGTGCAGTTGCTAGAAACCTAAGACGGTTTACAAAAGCCACCACAATGGCATACTGAGCTGCATCATCCCTAGACCTGGTGGTCTTTGTTCTTTGTTTTCTTTTCATGCTGTGATCACACCTGCGAGCACAGATGAGGGGCTTCGTGGATGGGCAAATGCCCACCTCCTTCCATAACATGTTCCTCCCGTGCCTGGCCGGATCCCGGGAGCCCTCCTCAGGCTCTGTGCTAATTGCTACTTCCCACGTGGTCATGTCTATGTGGTCTCAACAGAAGGAGGGACTGAAACGGGGGCAGCTGGGAAGGCCGCCTCACCCTCAAATAGAGGAACCCTCGGCTTTACATGGGGAGCCATCAGCATGTCCTTGGCGCAAGTGACTCTGGAGTCCCTGCGAGTGTGAACTGCAGCCTCTCACTGTTATCCCGTCTGCTTGTCTGAGGCCGTGCTCACCAGGGCACATTTTCTAAAGCTACTAAGCCAAATACAGAATTTCTCCTGCCGTTCAATGCATTTCACTCTTGAACAGTACTGCTAAGCCATTCGAGTACCTGTGACCTTCCTGTTCTTAGCCCATGGCACAGATTAAAAGGAGGAAATAAACCTGAGCCAATTCCAGACCACTGGGGCCAGCATCATCAGTGCATGGCATTGGGTTGAAGGGAAACCACTTCTTTTGAGGACCAGCTACAGGCTGGTCACTCTCAAAGCATTGGCCAGGAAGGAGAAGGAGCTTAAATTTACTCTCATAAAATCTAATCTTAGCCATTTTCGGTATCTTTTAATTCTTTCTTTTTTAAAGATCCTTCAACATAAAGGTTTTTTTTCCCCCGAAAGTTTTTTAAAGGCTTTTTAGAAATTCTGCTTCTTTCCTTAAGGTAATTCTGTTTTCATAAAATGAATTTTCTCACAATTCCTATAATTTTCATTAATTAAAAAAAGAGAAGGGGCGTGGGTCATTGCCCCCAGAGAATAATGTCAGAATAATCTGAGTTGTAAGATAGTTTACTGTAAAAGGCTTCCTAATGCATTTGAATAATAAACTTTTTCAGGAAGGTGATCTCCGTGAGAAACAATATCAAAGTTAGATGGAATACTCGGCAGAGGAGGCCCTGGTAATACCCAGGAGAGCCAGAGCTGGGAGGCTTATGGACCTTCTTTAGGCGGGGCTGTGAGTCCTCCCTGAATTCAGGGAGACGAATTTGGAGGCTGTGAGTCTGATGGGAGGAGGAGATTCTCAGAGACAGGGTCAGACCCACACATGCTCGCTGTGGCCAGGCTGATCACAGGTAATGAGACTGGAGGGCTGGTGCTGGCCCGGGGAGCCCCTGCCCCTCTAACCGGGAGATGCCCTCAGCTTCAGCTGACGGTTGCCGCAGAGGGATGTGGGGGCCAGGACCACACCAACTTCCGTTGATTGTTTCAAGAGAAGTCAGACATCTGGATTTGAGGTAGAATCTCTCAATTTTTGAATGTTGACACTTTAGAAACACCATGCAGGGCAACAGAAAACACATCTTCATTCCAGTTTGCAAACTTCATCCTAGAACTGGTTGTAAGTGGCCCTTTCTCATCATCTGCCAAAGGCACTTTGGACTCTATTGTGTTCTTCTCTCATGAACCTCAAATGTCCCATCCCAGTCCTTACATCCAGGGCGTTTCTTCCCGGCGCTCCCAGGCCAACCTCGCCTTCTTCCTCTGCATCCCGCTGCTCTCCTCACCTTGAGTCAGGAGAGCTGCTCCCGGCCTCATCCACACGCCTCGGTCCTAGGCCTCACTGTGCTGTTCCTCTTGTCCCCCATATGTCCTGCTCTTCTGTCTGCTGACACAAATCCCACCCACCCTTTAACTGCAGCCCAGTTCCAGCCTCTTCTGAAAAGTCCTCTTCCATTGAATTCTAAGTTCATTTTTCCTTATGTGCACAAGGTGGCTCGATTGAAAATACACTGGTCTCACGTTCCCTTCTCTGGTGTTTTACTGCGTACTCTCTTTAAGAAACAGAAACCCAACTCAAATGGCTTAATCCGTAAAGGAAACAAATTGACTCACGAAAAAAATTTCAAGGGTACATCTAACCTCAGGCATAGCTGGATCTAGGTGCTACATCTCATCAGGAATCTGCTTCTCTGTCTTTCAGTTTTGTGTTGGCTTCATTAGTTTCCACCGGAGTAGCAAGATGACTGTCAGCACCTGCAGGCTTTTGTCCTTTTGGTTCTGCAGTCTTTGGAGAAAGAGAAACTTCTCTTTCCCAATGATTTCAGGAAGACCTCAGCTTAAATCTCATTGGCCCAGGCTTAGTCATGTGCCCATCCCTGAACCAATCACTGAGACCAACAGAAAGGAATATGTTGATTGGCCTGGCTGGCTCACATGACAGTCCCAGGAATTGCAGATAGTGTCAGCTCCATCTGAGCCACATGAACCAAAGTGTGGAATGAATAAGTTCGCAATGCAAAAATTGGCATGCTGCTGTAAGAAGAGAGGAAAAATGATGCTCAGTTGGCTAAAATTAATCTAAATTAAAAAATTCCACCCTTCAGATTTTTCTAATCTCTTAGGTTTCATTTAGACTATTTATTTGTGTTTGTGTGTATATTTGTGTATATATCTACATGTATGTGTTGTGTGTGTATATCTACATTTTCTTGAGTAGCTATTCTTTATAAGGTCCTGTGCTGGGCTGTGGGTCCCTGTGGTGCGAAGGACAGGTGCAGTTCTCATCCTCATGGACACATTTGGTGGTGGAACTGTGGAGAAAGGATTACCCAAATAATTAATTAGCCTTTCAGTGGTATTGTGAAGGAAAATACAGGAAATTTTAGGAGCACTAAAGAGGGAGATAGGATGGTGACTAGGAGGCTAAAAATGACTTTTTTTGAAGAGGTTATCTGAGGATATCTGAATAACAAGTAGTCATCACCCAAGAGAAGAGTGGGTGAGGTGGGTAGCTGAACATTCTCTACATGTGACCCCTGAACTCTGAGTGGATGTTGGCATGTCTACCAGTGTGATAGAGACTTATCAATACATTTCCGTAGAAATGCCTAAGGATGGTAATCACCAATGCAATTTCGTGTTTTTTCCTTGGAAGAAAACTTGATTGACTCCACTGCTCATACAGTTCCATTTATTTACTTATATTAGTGTGGTCAGAGAGCCATAACAAAATACCGCAGACTGGGTGGCCTTAATAACAGAAATTTCTTTCTCACAGCCCTAGAGACTGGGAAGTCCAAGAGCAAGATGCTATCAAGATGGTTTTATTCTAAAGCCTCTTCTCTTGGCTTTTAGGTGGCTGCCATCTTGCTGTGTCTTCACTTGGCCTTTCCTTGGTGCAGGCTCAGAGAGAGAGGACTCTGATGTTTCTTTCTCTTCTTACAAGAGCATCAGTCTCTTTGGATTAAGGCCCTAACCTTATCATCTCATTTCATCTTTGTAATCTCCTCAGAGGCCTTATCTCCAAATACAGTCATACTGGGGTTGAGGGCTTCAACATATAAGTTGAGGGATGGGGGACAGAAATGTGCAGTTCATAGCAGTGCTATACAATCATGTAGGTTTTTGTTCCTAGTTAAGCCATACACAAAACTTCATGCCAAAGACCTGAGGGTCCATGCTAATGAGTTGAAGAGCTAAGCTTAGGGATGGAGGTTGAGACCCAAAAACCTAGAAAACTAGCTGGTCCCCAGGCTCACTGAAGCTTCCAACTGCCTTAAAGGTTGCAGGGTAAGAATTTATCTTCCAAACATTAAGGACACTAAAAGCAATTGAACTACTTCTGTCTTAAATGAAGCTTCTACTTGATACTTCTAATCCTCTCCTGACCCCGACTACTTTAGTCAAATCCTACTTGTGAAGCAAATGGGTTTTCATTAGTGGCAGGATATTTTAAAAGTGCAATATTTGTAGTCCTCCATTAGCCAAGCATCCCTTGAGACTGGGTAGGAATTCACATCGTGGTCTGAATTGCTACATCCTTTTATTGCCGCAGTCGAAACGGATGGCAATAGGGGTATGCTAACAGTGTGACGTGCTTCTCTTCTCCCTAAGCACGCCATTAGTTATTTATAGATTTCCCCCTCTTTGTGCTGATAGCTTTTTACATTTTTCATTTATGAAATCAATTTTATTTCTGTTGTATTTTTCCTGTTTAGGATTGTGATTGCCTGGACTGACTGTCTTTGGGAATCCATGACTGCACATTTGGAGAGAGATTAACAGAAGGAATATGCAGTCACTTGTCACAGAGTCCTTGGGATCTCAGCAATCCCTGGTTTGACAGGAAGCTCTGGAGTCATGACCTACCTCAAGTTTATCGTTGCTGGGAGGAACAGAATTACACAGATGGTGAGTGAAAGGCAATTTATTCCTTTTAGCCTTGTTCTAGGAAAGGCTCTGTTAATATCCATCCATTTAAAAGGTTGCCCCAAACCTAATGGCAAATAATATTAACCTGATAGCAACCAAAATCCTTCTCAGCCAGGGGCCACATCTGCTCAGAGTAGGACATCAGGGAGCCTTCAGCAGCTGTGAGACGAGAGATGACTGGACTCTGTGGGCTTTTCTCTGACTCAGTCTAGAATGCCAAATGTCTGCTTGGGACAGGCCACCTCCCTTTTTAGCTTTTGGCTTGGGAGATGGGCAGGAAGCAGCCATGGCTTTCTCTGGGTGTGTCCATACATGGTTTAAATGTTGCATGGGTTGAAACTGCTTTAAGCCCTCTCCAATACAGACTGTGGCTTGTCCTTGTCCCAAGGGAAGTCTGTGCTTTTTAGCAAAGGTCTTTCCATGGGCTTGTTGGCTTCTCAGGGTCAGGGCAGTGTCGTCCTGGTAGACACAGCATCTACTGCAGCGCCTGGCCCTGAGCAGGTGCTCAGTGACTGTTGAAGTGGTGACGTTCTAGTCTTCATGATTCCACCCAACCTCAGCATACATCGGCATCACTTGTGTGGCCTGGGGTGCACCAGGCAGCTTGGCAGCTTTGCACTTTGTACAGGCGTTGTGCTGGAATTGCTTTCAGTTACTCAGTTGCCCTGAGCATGAGATTTGGAATTGATTTCCAGACCAGACTGTAAGAATATTAACCCAATACCCAAATTAATAATCAGCCTCAAGGGCATGGGGTAATTATTTATTTTGCTAAATAGCACAGAGAAGCTCTAGCTTAATTACAGTGATTTTGTTATGGAAAAGAGTGGTGATATTTCTGTATCACAGTGTCTCATTTATGGAAATTTGATAATGTTTACTGACAATCCTAGGTGGTGCCCTTTGGTGTGAAATTATTTTCTAATTTACTAATGTCACTGGCAAAAAACAACAACAATGACAGTCCTTCCTTTTTTCTTTTTTTAGATAGGGTTTTACTCTGTTGCCCAGCTAGAGTGCAATGGTGCCATTATGGCTTACTGCCGCCTCAACCTCCCGGGCTCAGGGAATCCTCCCACCTCAGCCTCCCAAGTAGCTGTATCACAGGCACACACCTTCATGCCTGGCTAATTTTTGTATTTTTTATAGAGATGAAATTTCACCATGTTGTCCAGGCTGGAAAAAAGAACATTTTCAAACAAATACCTTCTGGACATCACACATTTGTGCTATATATATACACACACACACACACACACACATATATGTGTGTGTATATATAATGTATATATACATTATACATATATACATGTATATATACACATATATACATGTATACACACACATATATGTATACACATATATACACACAACATATATATGTGTGTATATATACACACACATACATATACATACATATATATGTATATACACACATACACCTACATATATATGCCAAAATGTGAACAGGTTTCAAAACTTAGGTGTAAGAAACATATTATCTTTGCCACCCTTGTGTGTCTCCAAATAATCCACAGTTGGGTTAAACCCAGCATCAAGAACCGCAAATGTCAGGAGTCTCCCACCGGAGAGACTAAACTCAGGGTTTAGCTCAGAGGCTAAACCCACCAACAATGAATGCTTGAGTCCCAGCTCTGACACTAGGTAGCCAAGTGGCCTTGGATAAACTATTTAACATTTCCAGACCTCGGTGTAATAATCTGTAAAATAAGTGGGTTCCTTTTCTTATTCAAATAGTACTTGAGTGCTTCCTGTTTGCTAGGGACTGTTGAAGGTAATAAGAAAACAGTAAGAAATAGAACTGGACACGATTCCTAATCAGCAGGAGTTTCTATTCTAGTGGAGAAGGCAGACAGTAGGCACATACGTGAATGAAATAAGATAATGTAATTGAGTGAACTATTAGGATGCAAATAAGAATGCAATTGAGACGGTGTGGTGTGTGCGTGGTGCCTCTGCCTAAGGGACAGGCATCAGGGAATGTCTCTCTGAGGACGGTGCATTTGGGTGGAAACTGAATGAAGAGAAAGAGCGAGATCCACAGATTTGGAGGAGTGATTGGCAGGCAGCAGCAGGAAGAGCAAATACAGAGCTATACAGGCAGGAGCTCGGGGGTCCCTGAAAACTCTAAAATCGGAGATTTGCGTACCAGGCATTACAAACCGTATTCTGTGGTTATTCTGCAAGGCGGGTGTCATCTCAGATCATCAGTTGTCCTGGGTCTGATTCTGATGTCCTTCCAGTGGTTTAGTTTCTATCCCAAGTGCCTTACTATTGACTAAATATCACCCCCAAACCCCTTTTGCTTCAGGGATTGTGTTTCTACCAAGTAAATTTCAACCTGGGGGTGGCCCTGTCCAGCCCCTGCAATTACGTGCTGTTCTTGGCCGGTTAAGACAAAGGCAGTAGGGGCAGGCACAGTGGCTCACACCTGTAATCCCAGTGCTTTGGGAGGCCAAGGTAGGAGGATCACTTGAAGTCAGGAGTTTGAGACAAGCCTGGCCAAGAAAGGGAGACCCTGTCTCTACAACAAAAAAGGCAGTAAATTTATTAAAAAGTTATGTAAAGATCCATGTAGTTGAGAAACAGGAAAATCCCTGTACTATCATCTAGTAGACTTCCATTTCTTACTCCTCTCCTAATGGTCAGAAACTGCCCGAGAAATATATGCAAGTTAAGGTTGTAATCCACCTGTTATTTTCTGTGAGGTCTGATGATAAAATGTTTTGGCATTTCTAACAGTGTAATTGTAATTGAAATGGATAATGATGATTAGGAGAAAAAGCAGCTACTACATAATCTATGCCTGGTAAATGCAAAGCACTACTTCTCTTATGGAATATATTACACCTTTATGTGTCTTCCTGATATCTAGAAATAAACTGCTCCATGCTAATGTCCTACCCAACTTAACCACTGCTGAGGAATGAATGAAGAATAGTGTTAGAGTCTGGTCCCCAGTGTTCCTGGTCCTGGTGGGACGGGAGGGAATCTGAAGCTACCAGGTCATCCAGGCCAGTGCTTACCTGGTTTTAGAGAGTAGCTCAGAGACCAGCTGTAAAAACCTATAGCTAGACTTGAGTCAAAGCTACTCCCTCCCACCCTAGCTTACTGCTTTTTAGCCCTTGGGCACATGATCAAGGTCACCTTCAAAGACAGCCCTTCCCTGATAACATGTCTAAACCTGTCCCTGTGGTGTTGGACACACATATAAACAAATAAATGAAATATAAATGCTAAAACAAAGATAGGATGGTGGGCTAAAATAAAGGCACACCTGGCCTACTTTTTCTTTTTTTCTTTTAATGGAGTCTCGCACTGTTGCCTGGGCTGGAGTGTGGTGGCGTGATCTTGGCTCACTGCAACCTCTGCCTCCCAGGATCAGAGATTCTCCTGCCTCAGCCTCCCTAGTAGCCGGAATTACAGGCGCCTGGTACCACGCATGGCTAATTTTTTCGTATTTTTAGTAGAGATGGGGTTTCATTATGTTGGCCAGGCTGGTGTCGAACTCCTGACCTCATGATTCACCCACCTTGGTCTCCCAAAGTGCTAGGATTACAGGCCTAAGCCACTGCACCCAGCCCTGGCCTACGTTTTCTACTGGATCAAGGAAGACCTGTAAGAGAAACAACTGTATTTTCATTTGATAGTCTACAAATACTTGTTGAGCACTGTTTCAGGCACCTGTTACTACAAAAATGATGCCCTCTATTCTAGACCTCAGTGGATGAGAATAGCAAATGTGCATTCTCAAGTTCTCAGGTCTGCAGTAGAGTGGGCTTGGTTGATAGAGACTGTGTGTCTCCACTTGGGGCTGTGCACCGGCCAGCTTGGCTTCTGGCTGGTACGGGTTTGGTTTAAGTTTGTTCTTACTCTCTCCACCCTCCTTGGACAGTCAGGCTGGCTATGCTGTGTTCTCCATGTGGAAATGGCAGAAGCATAAGAAGCCAAGCCCAGCTATGTAAGACTAGTCCACACCTGGTTCTCATCATACTCACGTATCTCATGGATTGACCAAACTTTCAGAAAACTTCCTGCCTCCAGAACGCTGGTCTCCCTTTTCTTGGAGCATTTACTTTAGAAAACTTTTCACTGCAAATTGCTTCTTTGCTCCTTTGAGATGTACATTTTTTCAACAGCCTCTTGCCAGGTTTACAAAGCTTGGATGTCTTTCTTGAGGACCTGAGAGCCTTACCTTTGGAAATGTAAAGGTCAAGGAAAATCACGCCCCCAGCTCCCTGCCTTGTGTGATGGTTGAAGCCCAAGTGACCCAGGCCCCTAGCTTCAAGTTATAATGCTACCAACCTCCTGCCTGCAGATCCTGGGAAATTCTACTTTGCCTTTTTGGCAAAGCCAGTTAGCAAACACAGATGGCCTAGAATGTACCCACCACAGCTCTTAAACTACTCTCCTGTTCTCCGTTGCAGGAAAGTGGAATTCAGACTGAGTTTGGACCTCTTCCCTCTATGCATAAAGTCATCTCTGTTGGTATAACTTGAGAACAGTTTTGTGTTGACACTTGCTCATACAACATTGGCTAAAAACACACACACATGCTCAAAATGGGAAAAGATTAATGCTGCTCCAAGGGGAAGGGTGGCAAGTATTGGCTGAGCAACACTCCAGCCCCTCACGGGATAGCACCCACCTACCTATATGTCTGTGGTACAGCAGTGATCAGGAAGGAAGGGTCTCTGTTCACCAGGAGCTCACCTTCTGAAGATGGGGGCAACACAGAAAATAAAAACCTAAATAAGATGATCTCAAATAATGATGCTTCCTAGGAATACAATAAATAAAGCAATGCAGTAAGAAAGTCAGCAGTGTCGGCTGGGTGCGGCGGTTCATGACTGTAATCCCAGCACTTTGGGAGGCTGAGACAGGCGGATCACGAGGTCAGGAGATGGAGACCGTCCTGGCTAACATGGTGAAACCCCATCTCTACTAAAAATACAAAAAAAAAAAAAAATTAGCCAGGTGTGGTGGCAGGTGCCTGTAGTCCCAGCTACTGGGGAGGCTGAGCAAGAGAATGGCATGAACCTGGGAACCGGAGCTTGCAGTGAGCAGAGATTGCACCACTGCACTCCAGCCTGGGCTACAGAGCAAGACTCCATCTCAAAAAAAAAAAAAAAAAAGAAGTAAGCAGTATTACAGGCCAAGTGCTGCTATAGTAGAGCAGGAGTTCCCAGATAGGTCAGCTCATGTGTTCTCAGAACAGGAAGATCAGTGTGGCTAGGAGGGTAATAGTGATGCAGGATATTTTTATATTTTTCTTGACCCCTTCACTGGACTTGCGAAGGGGTGCCCCATTTACTCAGCCAGTTGTGCTCAGCCCCTTGAGGGAGGGAACATGGGAGTGAGCGAGTGTGGGATCCAGCTGGCTGGCCGGCAGCTTTAAACACCAGCAGGTGTAAACTCCATGCAAGCCCTGGGGCAGTACCCAGGTGGCTGCACCTGTGATCCCTGAAGCTCCAGAGGGTGTGTTACAATGCTCTGTGAGCTCCACTGTCCACAGGCAGCAACGTGTTATAAGCTCTGTGGGCCCTTTGCCTCATCACATGGGGCAGCTGCCCTCCATCAGTGAGGACAAATGACCAGTGTGACAGCCCTTTTTGTGGACCCAAATACTTGTCCGGTGCCCAAGAAGAATGAGGTCATGCAGATGAATTGAAAGATGGTGGATATGGAGAATTTTCTTGAGTGATACAAGCGACTCTCAGTAGAGAGGGGAGCTGGAAAGGGGACAGGATGGGCATGTAATCTTCCCCCAAAGCCTGGCCATCTCTGGCTGGTTCTCCTCGCAAGTCAAGCCATCAGCTGCCTCTCCTCCAAAGTCCAGCCGTCGCTCTGAAATGAAGTTACCTCTCTCTGAAGTTAAGTCACCTCCCTCTCTACTGACTGAGTCTTGGGTCTTTATAGGCACAGGATCGGGGTAGGGTGGGCCATGGGTAGTTTTGGAAAAGGCAACATTCAATTGGTAAAAAGACATTATTCAGAAAGAACTAATCAGGAAAGAGTGGGCATGTAGGGACAGGAGTTCTCACTTTGGGTCACAGGTTTCAGGTTACTTTTGGCCTGAAGTTGGGGTTTTCACTGGGGACCCATCCCTGTCTGCCTAGAGTTTCTCTGCCTCCTGTCACTATCAATAGGCTCAACACCAAATAGGCAGGAAGAGGCCAGATTTTGTGCATTCTTGGAGAACGCCTTCCAGGACATACAGGTGTTTATTCTAAAACGCAATGGGATTTGGGGTACCACTTTAAACAGGAGAGTTAAATGCTGTAAGGAGAGTGGATTGTGGGGGTGCAGGGATAGAAGCAGAGGGAAAGTCAGTAAGGTTCTGTTGTCATCCCACTGAGAGATGTGAGGAGCTCGAGCCAGGGTGGGTGTTGGGGAGGAAGATTTCAACTAAAGTTTGGAGGTATGTCCAAGAGGACATATGGGTAAATTAAAGGTGGAGTGTGAGCAAAAGGGTAAAAATATCAAATCAAGTGTAATAATGACAGAGCATTTTATGAACTGAAAGCCTCCACTTCCATTGTTCTCACAGCCTTTTGTGGGAGGTGAGGCTGGACTCCAGACCCTTGGAAGTCAGAGGTAAGCAACCCTAAAGATAAGGCTTCAGCTTCAGCCACCTCTTCTGCCTCCATTTGTCCAGTTTTCTTCCAAGGACCCAAGGCCCTAATGTTGAGCACACATGGTCCTATAACTGCAATTGATCATGATCATTGTTTTTCCACTCCAGTCTCTCTCCACCGCACTGCTGTGCTTTGTCTCATGGTGAGCAGCATGGGAATGGCTAGGCATAGTTTTTGGTATCTGGAAAAGGAAAAATTGGGTTAGAAATATGATAGGATATATCCATATCCATATCTATATACATTTATCTGTATCAGCTATATAAGTTGGCAGGTAGTTAGGTTACTGTGAGCTGTCTGATGTAGGGAGGCATCAAGGTTATTCTCAGTCGCCGTGCTGACTCACGGGATGATGGGCTGCACAGCTGCAGGACTGGTGTTGTATACTCACATGAGTACAACCTGTGATGCCTATCACAGGAAGAAAGTATAGGAGTACGTGTGTGTGCACATGTTCACCTGTGATCATGCATGCATCTGGAGGTAAGAGTGAGATATGAAGCGTACAGAACCTCAGTTATTCCATGGAAAATTCTTTCAAACCTTGCATCTCACGTATAAACTAAACGTAATAAAAATTTCCCAAAAAGGACCATGACATTTGCAAAATATTACCAAGGATGAGTTCCAGGGTGAAAGAAAACAATTTTCCATCAGCCATGGTGGAGGCAATAGTTAATTATCTTTCTGTTACCTGTAGAAAATATCTATTTTATAAAAGTTGTCGTGTGAACATGTGATAATAGATTGCAGCAAAACAATGAAAGAAGAGTATTATAAAGGTGCATCAGGTAGTTCTGTTACAGGGAAGGGGTCTCGATCCAGACCCCAAGAGAAGGTTGTTGGATCTCACACAAGAAAGAATTCAGGATGAATCTGGAGAGTAAAGTGAAAGCACATTTATTAAGAAAGCAAAGCAGTGAAAGAACAGCTGCTCCATAGACAGAGTAGGGCGTTCCTGAAAGTAAGTGGAGGAACGCCTCCACCCTGGGTACAATGCTCATTTATATAGGTTAGAAAAATCATCGGGAGAGTGCTGTGCTACAAGGATTTGTGATAAAGGATTGATCTTCTTAATTACTATATTTTGCAATAATCAATACTATTATCTTTAAAGCAAAATTAGGAATGCATCTGTTCTTAAGATATTGGGATATCAGGACACTCCTAAGTCTGGGTCTGTTTATTAACGTTATCAATCTGTTTCCTTAACCGTCAACATCTAGAGGCGGGGAACACCTAACTTCCTGGGAATCCAGCTCAGCAAGCCCCAGCCTCATTTTCCAGCCCTCACTCAGGGTGGAGTTGCCCTGGTTCAAACTTGTCTGAAAGTTCATTGAAAATATTGCAGTGTTAGCTTTCTGAAACTTGTAAACTGCTGTGACTTCTTTTTCAATTGTAAATAACACTTTTGTGCCTATGGGTGTGTTAGTATTTTTGCACTGTTTTGCTTTTTAAAAGAGCCGTTACCAACTGTGGAAGTGCTTTAGCCCCCAGAGCCTGGGTCTTCCCTGTCCCTGGCTGTGTCCTCTTTGCAAGCTGAGTTCAGGGGTAAAATGAGGTTTAGAGGGAGGAGGAGAAGGAGTTCCCGGCTGAGAATCCCAGAAAACGTCTCCAGTGGGAACCTCCTTTCTAAAGGTTCTCAGGGAAGCAGAGGTCAGTGGAATCAGCCACCAGGGTGAGGGATGAAACAGTCTGTCACCTGACTGTATTTTCCTAACTTTTTTTCCCACTTCATTCTTTAGTGATGGAGCAATATCTAGTGTGGGGAGGTGAGATGTGCATAGAACAATCTTATTTAATTTGTTTCATGAAATGCACCGTCTGCTTAAGCTTAATAAAGTCAAATTTCTGAAAAGCAGGCTCATTAAAACTTCCATAGTAATAGATGAATTTAATTACTTTGACTTAAAAGAAGGAGTATTTTCCTAGGTGGCAGCTGAAGAGAATCTGGTCTCATACACTTACACTTATCTGTTTCTGTTATGGAAATTAAGAGCATTAGACAACTAACAGCAGACCAATGCATATAAACCAGAGTTGTTGCCAGGAAAAATATAGTTAGAAGACTATTAACGTTTTTTCTTCTTCTTCTTTTTTTCTTATTATTATGGAATAAATAAGTTAAAAGAGCATTATCCTTCAAAGTAATTAAAATTCAGAATTACCTTTTTTGTTTCAGAAATGTCTGATTTGATTACTTTATAAATTTACACAAGTTTCTGAATATTTAGAATCTTGACTCGCACTTTCCCTCCTTTTCATTCTCACCCTCCCCCACTCCATTCACTCTACTGCTAACACTGATTACTGCTAACTTGACTACTGTGAACATTGACTACTGCTAACCTTGACTGCCAACGCTGACTCCCTACTGGTTCTTAGAAATCACTGTGGCCAAAGATCATCCTCTGGCTTCTCTCTGCTTCCAGCCTTTCTTCCTCCCTGGGACACAGGTGCTGCTCACAGCCAGGTGCATCTGCACCTTGTCTGCCTCACAGAGGATCTACATAATGCATAGTCCAAAGTACAATCTTTGTGTCACTCAGGCTTTCCACACTAGAGCCACCAAACCCAGTTTCATTATAAGCCGTATCTCAGTGGTATCTCTAGCCGGTATTCAAGATTGGGCAAAAGGAAATAGCAAAGAAAGTTGTAAAGAAAAGTCCCAAGTTAGTGTCATTTTGAAAATGAGGCTGGGTGCAAACCCAGACACCAAGGGTCACTGCCTCACTCCTGGGCTCACTGAGGTGTTCCTGGGTTAGAATAAGCGTATGGTGTGGCTCACTTGGTACTTCCGAAGTGTACATTCGTCTCTGGGAGTCATATTTCCCTGCTTCAGTAATCCTGTCTCCCCTGGACTTCCATAAGCGCTCATCCTCACAGAGATCAGGCTCAGGGGAGGAAGACCCCCTTGGCCGGCTGCACTGAAATTACACAGGAGCCTCCCCTCGACCTGGCCGGCCCTGGTTAAGCCCGAGATCGCACCTTGACAGCTTTCCTTGCAGATCTGGGACAGCCAGGACCTGGCCAGTGCCCACGCGGTTGTGCCCCCGCAACTGTGTTGACGTCCCCTGCTTGCAGCAAGGATGGAGCACATCAGAGTGCCCCATGGGCTCAATCATTCCGGCCTGTCTGCTGCATTCACTTCTGGGACTTGGCCAAGCAGATCATCTCTCTGTTATTCCTCCATCTACTCGAAACATTAGCATCTATCACATATTTAGTTGGAACATATTGGTCACTTCAATTATGTATGAGCTTCCTGAGGGTTGAAACCAAGTCTAAGTGATCTTCATCTCTATCACACCACGCCCAGCACTGGCACTTGGCATCAATTAATAAATCTGTCAAATTAAATGCTACTATTTCAATTTACCAACAATGTACACTAAGGCCCCATTTTAGAGTCCTGTGAAGTTACCATATAGTTTTTTCAACCAGCCAATAAGCCTGGGTCAGCTAATGGCCTGGGTCTGTTCTCTGGAATAGTCTTGGAAGATGAATTTTGACACTAACTCTAGTGACGTTAGCAGGTTGACTTGCACTAAGGTCCTCACACAGCTACTCCATGGCTCCTCGTGCCATGCCGCTTACTGCAAATGGAACTTCTTAAGCCTCTCTCTCCTCCAGCGCTAATTCTAATAACCAACAACAATACTATCACAGGCCTGTTAATTCTCATGCATTTTTTTCTACTAGTTTCCAATTAAAAGTTCCACTTGCCATTCACTTTAAGTGTTGGGAAGAAAATCAAAATTGATGAGAACAGAAATGAGTAAATATGTGTGAGTGTGTGTATGCACGGTTATGTGTGAGTTGGTGTGAGTTTTGGGGGGAGTGTGAGCAGGGTTAAAGAGGTAAAAAGAACTAGTAAATGACTCTGGAAAGGGTGTGGTTTCTCCAACATATGAGACCTGTTTGGCTTAGAAAAAAATATTTGCAAAGGAGCAGGTAAAGAAAGCATGGGCGTAAAATAAGGTATGATGCCTGCTTTATTGTGGTGTATGATTATTTTGCATGATATTATTATTTTCTTATTTTATTAATATATTAAGAGTGTTAGTATATTATTGTTTTCTGCATTGGTTATAAGTAAGGATTGTGGTGTTAGAATATTAGGGATTAAATCTTGGCCCTGTCATTTGCTGGCAGTGCGATCTTGGGTAAGTTGAAATAGCTTTGCCAAGAAACGTATTTTTCAATTGTAATTAGAACAGGGTGATTACATCACTCGCCTGCTGAGTTCAGAATTTCTAGCCTGAAGGAATATGAGTTCTACATGCACCTTGCTATCGAGCGCCAATGCATTGAAAATTTGACATCAGAGGCATGAATGGCTATGGAAATTACTCTTGAAATCCCACAGAAGTGTTATTTTTCCTTTGAATAATAATGCGATTGAAATGCGAAATTTTCAGTGTTACAAAAGCCCCTTCAATTGTTCTATTTTTCTGTGTCAGATCAGTGGTACATTTAGGTGGGTGGATTGAATTATTTTGTCTCATATGATTTGATAGTTTCATTGATTATAACGTTTTTATTTGTTGTTTTGTTTGTTTCTTGATTGGCCTTAAACACATGTCATTCTCCCAGCTGAAGTTATGAGGATTGGAGATGGAGAGGAAAGCAAATGATCTGAAGACCCTCAAGAATGAGAGCAATCCTGAGTAGCATTGTTCTCTCTCCCTTTGGTGCGGCTGTAAATAGGTTTTTAATTCATTTTAAATTTGCATTTTGTGTTGAAACCTCAAGAAGCCTAAACTCCATCACCTGAGGATGCTGAGGGAACTACGTTTTTGTCTTCTTGGGACTAGAAAGCCTTAGTCTCTTTGTTAGTGGAGGTAGCTAGTCAGACATGAGCAAGGGAGGCGAGGGGAACCGCCATCCCCAAGAATGTCAGGAGAACATCAGGTGATGGCCAGGCAGTTGTTACACCTGTCTCTCTAAAATTATAATCGGTCACAGCTGGCGCCAGGGAAAGGCAGTCTCCCAATAGATAGAAAACACGGAAACATTATCAGCAGCTTACCGGTGAGATCTCAGGCGCAGGATGAGTGAGCTTGAGCATGCGCACTAAGAGGCAAAATGGCGGCATTTAACTGGTCTATGACCTTCCTCTGGGGACACTGGTAAGGGGGAAAACACCGACAGTGAGCATGCGCACAACCTCAGACAAGACACTGCGCAGACGGCCCTTCTCTAGTGCTAGCAAACCTGTGTGCGCACGGGCAGCGCTAAGAGAGACGGTGTTAACAACCACCTGACCATCACCTGATGGACGCCTGACATTCCTGGGGGTGATTGGCGCCCTGTCTTCCCCTGCTCATGTCTGACTAGCTTCCTAGTGTAACAAACAGACTAAGGCTTTCTAGCCCCAAGGGAAGAATCAGGGGAAAAGAGATGGAGACCCCAGAAGCATGCCAATGCAAAAAGCCCCAAGCCAAAGGTCAAACGGTGCCCTTGATCTCTCAAGTCGCCTGCTAGACCCTTTTCCAAGTGTGCCTTACTTCCTTTCATCCCTGCTCTATACCTTTTAATAAACTTTCACGCCTGCTCTAAAGCTTGCCCATCTCTCACTCTGCCTTATGCCCCTCGGGCAAATTCTTTCTTCATTCTGCAATAATTGAGGTTGCTGTGCAGCCGCGTGGATTTGTGGCTGCTAACACACTTTGGTCCTGCGTGACTCAGATATGTTTCCCAGAGCTGACGTGTTCTCCACCTTTTACTTTTAAATACTCTTTAGCATATATGTTATGATCCTGTTATTGAATAACTTTGCTGGATTGTAGGTTTTTTACAACAGGTACACCACCCTTCACAGAAAATGGGAAAAGGATACTTTTTCTCTTAGATCCAAAAGTGAATGCTGCCTTTGATCATGGAGAGAAGAGAAGTAGGATTCTAGGCCACTGGGCATAGCACAGAATGGCTGGTCACAAAGGAATTCACAGGGATATTTAAACTATTGGACTCTCATGAGTCCAGGTCATTAATGAGAGACATTGTTGCAATTCTCAAATCTGAAGCGTTGTACAGAGTCTGATGAGACATGGATGGATTTCCGGGGTAGCTTCCTCCAAAGTGTGACTCGGGGATGGAGCTCTTCTGTCTGAGGGCTGTACCATCCGTAATCTGTGCTTGCCAGCATGCCGTCCTGAAGGTGCTACAAAAAGGATGGAAGATTTTGCAGAATTTTTTCAAGAGAAGGCCTGGAAGTAGCTTATATTAATTTTACCACATTTAACTAGTCAGTGTACAGACTCATGGCCCCATTGTAACTTCAGGAGGTTCTGGGGAAAATGGTCTTCCAGTGGCCGAGGAAGAAGAACATACACTATTTTCTTGGCATGCTTGCCAGCAAGTGCTGCCATTTTTGTCTCCATGCTTTGATTTTGTTCTTGCTGTGCCCTCATCAAGTGCTTCTTTTCTGTCTCCCTATTTTTTTAAGTCAAACTCAAGTGTTTCTATGAATAACTATGGAGCTTGAGTTCATAACTTTCATGTGTATCATTTGATCTAGGTGTTCTCTGTATTACGTTTGAACCATTTTTTATGACTTGTTTATGTTTCTTCCATTGTTAGCTCCTCAACATGATCCCAAAGTCGTTTGCTTGGAGAAGTTTTTTATTTGTCCACAAGCGACTGATCAGTGCTTAAAGAATAAGGACAGTCTCTAATTAAGCTTCTAACTTATGAAAAATCTCCTCATTATGTAGGAATAAAAGGAAGCTTTATTAATTTGAAGCAATATCTACTAGAAACCTAATATAATCACCATACCTAATAAAAAATCAAAGTTAGGAACAAGACAAGAAAACCTATTCATATCTCTACTCTGGCATTTCACTGAATATCTAGCCAAACAAATAATACATGGAAAAGACCTGAGTTTTATGGTCTGTGTATCATTTAGCTTTTGCTCTGTAACAAACCACCCCAAGCATAGATACCTAGAGGAACAAATACCTATTTAGCATGTAACTGTGTGGGTCTGCAATTTTGGCTGGACTCAGCTGGACTTTCTCTTTGCTGGACACAGCAGCACTCAATCATGCCATGACCTGGACAGCTCCTTGACAATTGATTGATTGTTCTTTTAAGCTATTAAGTTTTTGGATGGTTGAATAAGGAACAAAACCTAACTAACAGAGATTCGAAGAAAAAAAGAGTAAGTGGGCATTAGTTGCAGATGATATTCTAGTCTACCATAAAAATCTGATATTGGGATCAGGCTGAATTGGAGAAATGCAGCTGAATCACACTTAAGAAAGGAATTTTATTTATACTTTTCAGTAAATGTTTGTCACTCGTTGGTGCTGAGAGCCTTTTCCCCTAATATCATACATTTGTGACTATCAGTACCATTTGTACCTCCAGTCCCTGTGATTTTCTTTCCATTCACCTAAATAGATTTTTCTCTTACCCTAATCTGAGATAACCAAGTGATAAATTCAGGGAAGTGTGAGATAGTTAAATCTTCACAGAATCTGATAATTCATACAGTTGGCACCCTGGCTAAGAAAGGTTAAATGACTAAGTGAAAATCACAGAGATAATAAATAGCAAACATATATGTTATTGCTATAAATATTGTACTGCAGGGTCAGAAACTGAGCTCAATGCTTCTGTCATACCATGCACAGTATTTCCTGACTTGTTTCCATTCAAAGACTGAGGGGCAAGTCAAAATACTCTTAGAAGGAGGAGCACTGATGTGTGAAACAAATCTATTCTGGCGCCTTCTTATGGGAGAATCCCCAATACATTTCTATGCATTTTTGGTAATTAGTTATGCTAAATGTTATATGCAACTCAGAAAGTCTTACATACAGCACTGATGGTGTATTGTGTTGTTATTTGTAGGATACTGTTCAAGACATAAGATCATATTTAAAAAATAATCAGTATGTGCTAAAGAAAGCAATTATTCACATGCTGAAGAATGTAACTGAACTGCTACCTCACACCAAATACAATAATTAACTTAAAATTCATCAACAATATAAATATAAGAGCAAAAATTGTACAAGTCTTGGAAGAAAATATAAGAGTAAATATTTATGACTTGGATTTAGAAATTAGTTAGTGGATATGACACCAAAAACACAAGGAGTAACAGTAAAATAGATGTTAGATTTTATGTTTCTACATCAGTGTATATTATAAAAATTGAAAAGACAACCTACAGAATAAAAAAAAAATTTCAAATCATACTTTGGGTGAGGGTCCAGAATCCATAATATATAAAGGACTCTGACAATTCAACAACGACAACAAAAGGCAAACAATCCAAGTCTTTAAAATGTGTAAAGGACTTGAACTGACATTCATCCAAAGATATACAAGTGGCCAACAAGCACATGAAAAAAGATATTTATAATCATTAGTCAGTAGGAAAATGAAAATCAAAACCACAATAAGATACCATTTTATACCCACTATGATGTTTATAATAAAAAATAAGGAAAATAATAGTTGTTTTAGAGGATATGGAAAAATTATATTCTTTATATATAGCAAATGGAACTGTAAAAAATGCAGCCAATGTGGAAATCAGTTTGATAGCTTCTTGAAAATTTAAACATAAAATTATTATATGACCCACAACTCCAGCTCTAGGTATATATGCAAAATAACTGAAAACAAGTTCAGAAACAAACACTTGTGCATGAATAGTTATAGCAGCACTATTTGTAATAGCTACTATGGAAACAACCTAAATGTCTATCAACCAGTGAATGGAAAAATACAATGTGGTGTATCATACAACATAATACTATTTAACTACAAAAATAACTGAATACTATACATGCAACTATGTGGTTCAAACCTTGGAAATGGTATGCTATGGAAAAGAAGACACAGAAGGTGACATATTTTATGATTGATTTTATTTATATGAAATATCTGAATAGGTAAATCCATAGAGACAGTAAACTGATTGGTGGTTGCTAGCAATTCCAAGAAGAGAGGAATGGGGAGTTACTGCTTAATGGGTGGAGTTTTCTTTTGGGGGTGACGACAATATTTTGATACTAGATAAAGGTGGGTTGTAAAACAACCAGAATGAACTAAATGTCGCCAAAAAGTTAATATTATGTTATGTGTTTTCCACCTTAATTTTTTAAAAAAATGAAGAAAACATAGGTGAAAATCTCCACAAACCTGGATTAGGTAATGATTTCTTAGCTATGACAACAAATGCTCAAACAACAAAACAAAACACTAGATAAACTGCGTATCATCACATTAAAAATTCTGTGCTTAAAAAAGACATCATCAAAACTAAAAAGAGATCATGTGGGATTTTTCTTTCTGTGCCTGGCTTATTTCACTTAGCGTAATGTTCTCTAGGTTCATCAATCTTGTTACAAATATTATAATTTCCTTTAAAAAATACTAAATAGTAAGTATTTCATTGTGTATATACTGCAATGTCTTTATCCAGTCATTCACTGATGCACACTTAGGTTGATTCGAAATCTCACTAATATGTGGAATCTAAAAAGTTGAACCCCTAGAAGTTGAGAGTAGCATGGTGGTTACTGGAGGCTGGGATGGGAAGTTGGGGAGATGTTGGTCAAAGGGTAAAAAAAATCAGTTAAATAGAGGTCATATATTCAAGAGATCTATTGTACAACATGGTAACTATAGTTAATAGCAGTGTGTTGTATTAGTGAAAATCAGAGAGTAGATTTTGCATTCTAGCCACAAAAAGTAAGTGTGTGGTATATTATGTTGGGATTGTTTTCAGCACAGATTGACTCTGCTAAGAATAACAAATGCCTCCCTTTATTTTATTTTATTTTTTTCCTTGAGACAGGACTTCACTCCTGTCACCCAGGCTGGATGCAATGGCATGATCTCAGCTCACTGCAACCTCTGCCTCCCACGCTCAAGAGATTCTCCTGCCTCAGCCACCAGAGTAGCTGGAACTACAGGCACATGCCACTGCACCCAGCTCATTTTTTTTTTTTTTTTTTGAGATAGAGTTTCCCCATGTTGCCCAGGCTGGTCTCAAACTTCTGAGTTCAAGTGATTAACCCGCCTCGGCTTCCCAAAATGTTGGGATTACAGGTGTGAGCCACGCCACCCAGCCCCTTTATTATTAATAGTAATTAAAATGTTAGCAATGATGGGTTGAGCTCATTGTGTGAAATACATACGTTTTATCTACCTACTTGACATTATCTGATTAAAACCTCTCAACTCCTAGGTGATATAGGTATTGCTATTCTAATTTACGGAGATGAAAAATGGAAGTATGAAGAGGCTAAATCCAAGGTCAAACTATCACTAAGTGACAGAAAAGGAATTCAAACCCAAGGAATTCAAACTCAAGCCTCAAAGTTCTAAATTCAGCTATCATTAATGTTTGCTCAATAGGCCACTGGTAGTTGTAAAATAGGCACAAACATTATTTCGATAATCCTCCATTCAAAAAATAGAGCTTCATTTTATTCCTCTTGCAGGTGGGCAGCCCTTAGTGACTCAGTCCTAGATAATACTGTATGGTAGAAGCGATGGTTGTCTCCAAGCCGGGAAGAGAGGCCTGGAGCAGATCATTCCCTCATGTCCCTCAGGAGGAACCAGCCCTGCCGACACCTTGATCTTGCACTTCTGGCCTCCAGACCTGGAAACTACGCATTTCCGCTAACTCACCCAGTCTGCAGTACTTTGTTATAGCAGTCCCAGCAAACTAATAAAGATGGGGCCGGGGCTCTGCAGCCAGCGACGTCCACTGTTGCAGCTGGTATCTGGAAAGTCCCTCCGCTTGCTGGGATGTTGTGAGGTTTGATGGAACAGGCCTCTGTCACTGGTGCCTGACTCTCTAGGCTGATGGCCGGGTCATGTAAGTATCTGCAGATGAAGTGTGGGAAATGGCTCGTTCACCCTCTGTCTCCTATTTTTAACTCCATTGTGAGTTTGTGTAGGTATTTGTGTGTATGTGAGTCAGTGTGTACACATGTGGGAGTGTCTGTATGTGTGTGCTTGGTTTGTGTGTGCATGAGTACATGTGAGTGCATGAGTGCATGCTCATGCAGAGTGGATTTTTGAGTGTTCACATATGTGTGCACATGAGCTCCTGTGTGTGTAGGTCTACGTGTACAGAGACAGGTGCATGCCTGCAAGTCTGTGTGTGTGCACATGAGAGCATGCATGCAGGAGTGTGTATGTGACTGAATATGTCTGTAGAGCAAGGGCACTTGAACTTGGCAAACTTACTACCACCTGAGTGCCTTTGCCCTTGCTGCCTTCCTAGTCTGGACCATTGATTCTTGTCCTCTCTTGATGAGATTTCAAATGTTACTTCCCCAGAGACATTTTCTTTCATCACTTTACTTAAATTATCACTCTCACCATCACTTTACCTTATTTTACCTTCATCTCTGCATAGCTCTGCAGCAGTCAGCATAGGCTAGTTTACTCTGTGATGGCAAATGCCCCAGTGGGTTTAAAGAACAGAGATTTTTCTCTTACTATGGGTCTGTTGAGGCCAGTTAAAAGGCTCTGATCAGTGTGGTAGCTCAGATGACTGAAGAGGCAGGGTCATCCCCTTCATGAGCTGGGCTGGAACTAAAGCAGAGAGAGGTTTGAGAAGTTGTGTGCCGGCAATAAAATGCTCTTGGAGACACAAAATTCTGACTCACAGTGCATTGGTCAGAACTCGTCATTTGCCTTCACCCAACCACACGTGGGCCAAGAGTTCAATCTTATCCTTTGGGAAGTTGGACAGCCCAAAATTTAGGAGAAAGCACAAATGGCTACCACATCCACTGTTTAATAACTGCCTCATTTATTTTTTGTGTGCTATTTCCCCTCACTAGAAAATAAGCTCCAGGGCCAGGGGCAGTGGCTCACGCCTATAATCCCAGCACTTTGGGAGGCTGAGGCGGGCAGATCACGAGGTCAGGAGTTCGAGACCAGACTGGCCAACATAGTGAAATCCCATCTCTACTAAAAATACAAAAAAAAAAAAAAAATTAGCCAAGCACGGTGGTGGGCACCTGTAATCCCAGCTACTTGGGAGGCTGAGGCAAGGAGGATTGCTTGAACCTGGGAGACAGAGGTTACAGTGAGCCAGATTGCGCCATTGCCCTCCATCCCAGATGACAGTGAGAGACTCCATCTCAATAAAAAAAGAAAAAAAAAAGAAAGAAAGAAAAAGAAAATAAGCTCCAGGAGAGGAGGAATCCCATCTAACTTGCTGATCACTGTCTCTGCACTGAGAACAGAGCTTGGCACAAGGTAACTGCAAGGAAACTATGTATTGAATGTTTTAATGAATGTTAAAAAAAATCGTTTAACGAATGTTTTAATGTTTTAATGAATGAGTTGTATCCAAAACATGGAACTCCAATGAGGAGTGTACATTTACAATATTTTGAAGAATTCCAGACTGTAGATTATTGTGTCTCTAGTTTTCCTTTACATCTTCGCTGATGCACTAAACTGCATTTTATGGAGATTCCTAACTTGGAATGTTCTGTTTCTCTAAGGGGTTCACACTCATCAGACCACATGTCTTGAATCAAGGTTCAGAAAATTTAGTCCTCACATTCCCAGCACCTCTCATTAGGATGAGTAAGTTGACCTGGATCAAAGAGAAGGAACACATTATCACCTTAGGACCAAACAGCATTTTCAAGGAATTAGCTTTGCGGATCCTGATCTTGCAGGTTCAGAGCTGAAGTCAAAATCTCCAGCCCGCATTTGGACACTGGAAGCACCACCAGGCTATGGTTTGTTCACAGCATGGTTCTGACTTTCCTTAGTGGCCATGGGTTGAGGGGAGGATGATAATGATGTCAAAGATCAGTCTCTCAGAATGTCCACCATATCACCCCAGAGCCCTTCATTAGTGCACAGTGGAAAGAACTAAGCTGGTTCAGATTTCACCTTTCATGCTCTCTTTTTAGGTCAATTAGTCATTTTTATCCTCCAAGGGACTGACCTGGTGTTTACCACATTCAGATATCATCATTATCCAGAGTCCGTTTCCATTCCCTTAGAACAATCTCTTGATTTCATTTCTTATACTGAGGTTCCCAGTTCAGTTGAAATGACCTGGGCCTTGAGCAAATTCACAGGTACCACCACCTGAACTCTACATGAATCTGTCTTCCCTTTCCTGGAACCCAGAGAAATGGCCACTCCAGTAATGCACATAGCACTCATTTCCTATCCTGGGCCATCTTATTTTTGCATTCTTGCCCTGGACTTAAGCACACTTTGCAAGACAAAGCATAATTTTTTAAAATACAATTTTCCATTTTTTATACACAAATCTGGCTCATACTTACTCAGTGAGACAAAACAAATTCATAACCAACAGACTATAGATAAAAGCACGTTTCCATGAAAAGAACTTCAGGAGTGCTTGAGTAGATACAATTAACAAAGAAGTTAGAGAAGTCACATGTACTCAATCCTTTTAACTGTGGTTGACTTAAGATCTAGTTGCTTTAGAGTAATTGGCCTATAAGAAAGCTTGTGAGGCTGTTGTAATTAATATAATGGGCCAAGTAGGGGATGTGATGAAATCATAGAGTTTTAATTAATTGGACTCAGGCAAATGCATGTTTCCTGAGGGAGAGCTTCTCATTTGGGCAGATTTATACACTTTAGGATTTCAGGAGCCTATACAGTTTTTTTTGTCCGTTGAATTTCTACCCACTTGAGAAGTATTGAACAACCATCAGATAAATCAACAGTTATAAAAATAACAAAACTGTCAATGTTTTGTTTATCAGATAAACATCTGATTTTTTAACTGAAATATCATTTAGCATATCAATGTACTTTTGGGCTTCTCTTAACAATTCTACTAAAAATGAGGATTGATGAGAATGAAAGTCCTGTTTAGGCTCATCTTAAAATTTGTCAGAGTACTATCACATTTTAGGTGTTCAAGGAAAGTGGATTGAACTGTTTTTTTCCTATGGATCATTTGGGTTTTTTTCTTGGCTAATGTTCTTTCTAGCTCTGCTGATCTTGCTTTTATTGATTGATTGATTTTTGTGATGTTAAAATAATTACGTGTGGTATTGTGTCTTGTTTTGAGGTTCCATGATCATTAGCGATGACTGACTCAAAGGCAGATGCCTTTGTTGGAGAAAGTGAATAGTCACGGTCATTCTGAATCTTCTTGAAAAAGTTATTTTCATCCCCCTTAGGTATCACGGAGTCCATGGTAGCAGGAGCTGCCTTAAAGACTTTAACGCTGCTTCTGCTAATGGCTGAGTGAATCTTTTCAGATTAATGCTTTCAAATAGAAACTATATATAACACAACAACTAACTGAAGACAGTGGAGTGTACAAAAAAGATTGAAATCAGTATTTGGAATTGCAAAGAAATTTGAATAAACAACACAAAACCTTGAAACAAAATAAAAATTGTAGAATCATACAAATTGATTTCAAAGCTTACAATGAAATGACAGTAATCAAAATAGTGTGATTTTGGCATAAGCATATAGAAACAGGGCTGGGCACGGTGGCTCACATCTGTAATCCCAACACTTTGGGAAGCCAAGGTGGACGGATCAGCTGAGGTCAGGGGTTCGTCCAGCCTGACCAACATGGTGAAACCTCATTTCTACTAAAAATACAAAAATTAGGCTGAGGCAGGAGAATCGCTTGAACTCGGGAAGCAGAGATTGCAGTGAGCTGAGATTGTGCCACTGTACTCCAGCCTGGGCAACAAAGCGAAATTCTGTCTCAAAAAAAAATAAAAAAGAAAGGATATACAAATAGATCAATGGAACAGAATTGAGAGGCTAGAAATATATGTATATATGATCATATATATGATCCTGTTGATCCTATTGATATATATATGATCAACTGATTTTCAAAGTTGTGACAAGCTAAAGATGAAGAGAAAATATCTGCAAGGTCTATATCTGATAAAAGATATACATGCAGACTATATAGTCCAATGATAAGAAGTACTTATAATGCAATGATAAGGAAATAAACAACCACTTTTAAAAGTGATCAAAATATTAGAACAGATACTATATCAAAAAAGATATACACATAATTCATAAGCACATAAAAAGATGGTCAATATATTTGGTCAGTAGAGAAATGAGTTAAAACTACAATGAGATACTGCTTCACACAGATTAGGTAGTTCAAATGAACAAGACTGACAATTCCAAGTGCTATCCAGAATTTGGGAGCAATGAGACTGCTTATGTATTGCTGATGGGAATGCAAAATTGTTGAAAAGCACTTTGAAAACAGTTGGGCAGTTTCTTACACAGTTACACATGCCCTTACAACAGGCCCCAACACTTCTACTCACAGTTGTTAAAGCAAACTAAATATGGCCTGAGAAGGACTCCGTACTCTATATTTGAGTCCTTGTGGATGAACTGCAACCTAATGTAATAGGTAGACAAGACTGAAAACTGAATTTAGCAGTATGTGCCTGTCACAATTGTTGAGTCTCGGCCAATCCCAGCAGTGATACTTCAACCATACATTCAATCATACATTCAATCATACATTCAATCATACATTGCTGAGTGTCCAAACTGTGTTCAAATAAGGCAAACGCCGAGCTGCAACCAATCCAGCTGTTTCGGTACCTAACTTCCGATTTCTGTACATTATCTTACTGGGTTTTTTTTTTCCTATAATTTTGTTCTGACCATGAGGCACCCCTGGAATATATCCAAATCTGTTGTGATTTGGGGGCTGCCTGATTTGTGAATCTTTCATTGCTCAATTAAACACCTTTAAATTTAATTCAGCTGAAGTTTTTCTTTTACCATAGGTGTGAACTAAAACTATATGTTAACACTATGTTCACACGAAGACTTGAACATAAATGTTATTGTAGCCTTATTCACTATAACTCCAAGCTAGAAAAACCCAAATGTCTGTGAAGTGAAAAGCGGATAAACAAATTGTGATCTATCCACATGATGGAATACCAGTCAACACTGAAAAGGAATATATACTAGATGAAAATGCATGATTGAATCTCAAAAGAATTATGCTAATTGAAAATGCCAAACCAATGACTACATACTTCATGATCTCATTTATGTACAACTCTTGAAATGCCAAAACTATGAGAGAAAGTATATTAGTGATTGTTAGGGTTGGGAGGGATGGAGAGGAAATTGAATAAGATGGAGCATAGGAGAACATTTTGGGGTAATGGGAAAATTCTATAGCTTGCTAATGATGGCTGTTACATGACTGTATATATTTGTCAACTTTCATTGAAATATGTAGGTAAAATGGGTGAATTTTATTGTACATAGACTTTAGCTCATACGGCTGATTAAAAATCATAAATTTCAGTGTGACTAAAATAATTAACTTTGCACAGAATAAGTGTTACATCCGGTTGCTCTCAGCACAGACCCTGGTGTCCGGAGCTGCACGCCCCGGCCATAGCGAATAATAATTAAAGATTAAACGCCTGAGCTATATTCATTTCCACCCCACACCTTCTCCCTAGATTTACCTTCTTCCCTGTATTAATACCGCCATTAAAAGATGGCGCTCTTCCCGCTTCTTCTTCATTCTTTTTTCCCGCGCCCGCGAAAAGACTACCTGACTGCGCAGGCGCAACATGACATCCGACCGGAGAAACCGAGGCTTATCTGGCCACGCCTTCCGCAATGAGGTCATTTCCGCCTTAGCCCAATCCCTTCCCCTCCAAATGTATATAAGGCATTGCATTACCGCCATTAAACGAGACTTGATCAGAGCACTGTCTTGTCTCCATTTCTCGTGTCTCTTGTTCCCCAAATTCCCACTCCCTCCTCCAGGGCCTACACTGACTATCCCGCGGGCCAGGATATGTGGCGCCTGAACAGGGACCTGGAAATGAGGGACTCGGTGAGGAAGAGGATGCCAAAGGACGGTCGACCGCTAACGAAGACAAAAGGAGTCAGATTCTTCCGATCACCACGGGAACCTGCCCCGTCAGAATCAAAGGTAAGTGACGCATCCGAAATGGGACAAGAATTAAGCCAACATCAAATATATGTAGGACAATTAAAAGAGGCTTTAAAGATACGAGGAGTAAAGGTTAAAGGTAATGATTTGTTTAAATTTTTTGATTTTGTAAAAGACACTTGCCCTTGGTTCCCACAGGAAGGAACTATTGATATTAAAAGATGGCGTAGAGTAGGGGATTGTTTTCAGGACTATTATAATACTTTTGGGCCAGAAAAAATTCCTGTAACCGCCTTCTCTTATTGGAACCTCATTAGAGATTTGATAGATAAGAAGGAGGCCAATCCGCAAGTCATGGCTGCGGTCGCTCAGACAGAGCATATTTTAAAGGTTAGCTCCCGCTCTAACCTCACAAAGCCTCCGCAAGATACGGAGGAAGATCTCATTTCCCTCGAAAGTGATCATGAGAAAATCAAGTCTCCTTCTGTAACAGATAAAGAAATACCACACGAAAACGAACCAAAAAAATACCCAATTTTACAGATGCTTCAAAAGGAGGAGGAAATTAATAAGCCTAATCAATCGGATATAAATTGGGATGATTTAGAGGAAGAGGCGGCTAAATATCACAACCCTGATTTGCCTCCCTGTTCTTCATACCCACCCCCATATAATAAGACACATAATGAGGCTTCTGCGCCCATTGTTATGGCAGCAATAGATCCCAAAGAAGAATTAAAGCAAAAAATTGCTCAACTAGAAGAACAGATTAAACTTGAAGAGTTACATCAATCATTGATAATTAGGCTCCAAAAGCTAAAAACAGGAAATGAAAAAATACCTAACTCAGACGCTATGGAGGGTTCCTTGCGCCCACTTCAGCGGCCTAGACAACATGTTCCAAGAGGGGGGTTAGTTGCTAGCCGACATAAAGAAGACCCCCCCCCAAAGACGTTTTTCCAGTCACTGAAACCATAGATGAACAGGGACAGGCTTGGAGGCATCATACTGGATTTGATTTTACTATTATAAAAGAGTTAAAGACTGCTGCCTCTCAGTATGGGGCTACTGCTCCATATACTCTTGCTATAGTGGATTCTGTAGCTGAGAATTGGCTCACTCCTACAGACTAGAATACCTTAGTCAGGGCAGTTCTTTCTGGGGGAGACCACTTAATTTGGAAGTCAGAGTTCTTTGAAAATTGTAGAGATACAGCTAAAAGAAATCAACAGGCAGGAAACGGTTGGGATTTTGATATGTTAACTGGTTCAGGTAATTATGCAGACACTCAGGCCCAAATGCAATATGACCCTGGACTGTTCTCACAAATCCAGGCTGCTGCTACAAAGGCCTAGAGAAAACTTCCCGTTAAAGGAGATCCAGGGGCCTCACTCACAGCGGCTAAACAAGGACCCGATGAGCCATTTTCAGACTTTGTGCATAGACTTATGACCACGGCAGGTAGAATCTTTGGAAATGCAGAAACGGGTGTAGATTATGTTAAACAGTTAGCTTATGAAAATGCTAACCCTGCCTGCCAAGTGGCAATCAGACCTTATCGAAAGAAAACAGATTTAACAGGATACATTCGCCTTTGTTCAGATATTGGGCCCTCATATCAACAAGGCCTAGCAATGGCCGCCGCTTTTAGCGGCCAAACAGTAAGAGATTTCCTCATTAACAAAGGTAAAGATAAAGGGGGATGTTTTAGATGCGGAAAAAGGGGACACTTTGCGAAAGATTGCTGTGAAAACCAAAATAGGAGTCCAGAAGCAAAAATCCCAGGCCTTTGCCCAAGGTGTAAAAGAGGAAGGCACTGGGCAAACGAATGTAAATCTAAAACTGACATTCAAGGAAATCCTTTACCCCCCAGGCAGGGAAACGGGATGAGGGGCCAGCCTCAGGCCCCGAAACAAGCATATGGGGCAGTCAGCTTTGTTCCAGCCAGCAACAGCAATCCATTTCAAAACTTAGTAGAGCAACCCCAGGAAGTGCAGGATTGGACCTCAGTTCCACCTCCCACACAATACTAACACCTGAAATGGGACCGCAAACCTTAAATACCGGAATATATGGACCCTTACCACCTAACACTTTTGGGCTACTTTTAGGAAGAAGTAGTGTCACCATGAGAGGCTTACAAGTCCTCCCTGGAGTTATCGATAATGATTATGAAGGAGAAATTAAAATTATGGCCAGAGCTATTGATAGTATTATTACTGTCCCTCAAGGAGTTAGAATAGCTCAGTTACTCCTGCTACCTTTGGTTAAAACAGATAATAATATCCAATACTCTAATAGAAATATAAAAGGTTTCGGATCATCAGATATATATTGGGTGCAACCAATTACAAATCAAAAACCCTCTCTAACCTTATGGTTAGACGGGAAGGCATTCACTGGACTAATAGACACAGGGGCTGATGTAACTATCATTAAACAGGAAGATTGGCCCTCTCATTGGTCTTCCACAGAAACTTTAACTCACTTGAGAGGAATTGGACAAAGCAGTAATCCTAAACAAAGTTCTAAATACCTAACATGGACAGATAAAGAAAACAATTCAGGCCTCATTAAGCCATTTGTCATCCCTTACCTACCTGTTAACCTTTGGGGGCGAGATCTACTCTCTCAAATGAAAATTATAATGTGTAGTCCAAATGATATAGTTACTGCACAAATGTTAACTCAAGGATACACCCCTGGTAAAGGTCTTGGAAAAGGAGAGAACGGTATCCCACACCCTATACTGGTTTCAGGACAACTTGATAAAAAGGGGTTTGGAAATTTTTAGCTCAGGCCACTAACATACCTGCACCCCAAAGGTGCGCTGACCCCATTACTTGGAAGTCAGATGAGCCCGTTTGGGTTGATCAGTGGCCTTTACTCAATGATAAACTAAGTGCTGCCCAACAGTTAGTGCAGGAACAACTAGCAGCAAGATATATTGAGGAAAGTAATTCCCCTTGGAATACACCTATTTTTGTTATTAAAAACAAGTCTGGTAAATGGAGACTCTTACAAGATTTAAGAGCAGTAAATATCACTATGATCCTTATGGGTGCCTTACAACCAGGATTGCCTTCACCGGTTGCGATTCCTCAAAAATATTTTAAAATCATTATTGACCTTAAAGATTGCTTTTTTACAATTCCCCTTCACCCTGCTGACCAGAAAAGATTTGCCTTTAGTCTTCCATCTACAAATTTTAAACAACCAATGAAGCGCTATCAATGGAAAGTCTTACCTCAGGGTATGGCCAATAGTCCTACCTTGTGTCAAAAATATATAGCTGCCGCTATAGAGCCAGTCAGAAAAACATGGGCACAAATATATATTATACATTATATGGATGATATTTTAATAGCAGGAAAAATTGGCGAACAAGTCTTACAGTGCTTCGCCCAACTCAAACAAGAGTTAACAGCAGCCGGACTACAAATAGCCCCAGAAAAAGTACAATTACAAGATCCATACACTTATCTTGGTTTCCAGATTAATGGACCCAAAATCATTAATCAAAAGGCCATTATACGTCGTGATCATTTAAAAACTTTAAATGATTTCCAAAAATTACTGGGAGACATAAATTGGCTTCGACCGTACTTAAAGCTCACCACAGGAGAGTTAAAACCTCTTTTCGATATATTAAAAGGAGACTCTAATCCAAAATCCCCCAAGTCCATTACTAAAGAAACATTAATAACACTCCAACACGTAGAACATGCCATTGCAACACAATTTGTTACCGGTATTGATTATTCTCAGCCATTAATATTCCTTATTTTTAACACAACAATAACCCCTACTGGCCTATTTTGGCAGAACAATCCCATTATGTGGGTACACCTGCCCTCCTCCCCTAAAAAGGTTTTGTTGCCTTATTATGATGCCATAGCTGATCTAATTATCTTGGGAAGAGAAAACAGTAGAAAATACTTTGGAATAGAACCCTCTACCATTATACAGCCCTACACTCAGTCACGCATCCATTGGCTGTTACAAAATACGGAAGCCTGGCCAATTGCTTGCGCTTCTTATACTGGCGCGATTGACAACCATTACCCACCTAACAAACTTATTCAATTTTGTAAACTTCATGCGTTTGTATTTCCCCATATTACCAGTAAAGAACCTCTCAATGACGCATTACTAATTTTCACTGATGGATCTTCCACAGGACTTGCCGCTTACACTTACAATAATGTAGTCATTAAATTCCAGACCACTTATACATCAGCTCAGCTGGTCGAATTGCAAGCTATAATTGCAGCACTATCAGCTTTTCCTTGTCAGCCACTTAACATTTATACAGACAGCGCCTACCTGGCTCATTCAATACCCCTCTTAGAGACCGTGTCTCAAATTAAACATATTTCAGACACAGCTAACCTATTTTTGCAATGTCAACAACTTATCCGAAAAAGGACTACTCCCTTTTTTCTTGGGCATATTAGAGCACATTCAGGATTACCGGGACCTCTAACACAAGGTAACGCAACAGCTGACACGGCAACAAAAACCATAGCCACAGTCACTATAGACAATTTGCAACAAGCGCAAAAAGCACATGCCTTACATCATTTAAACGCCCAAACCTTAAGACTTATGTTTAAACTTACCAGAGAACAAGCTCGACAAATAGTTAAACAATGTGCCAACTGCATAACATATTTACCTGTTCCCCATCTAGGAGTTAACCCCCGAGGACTCATCCCCAACGAAATTTGGCAAATGGACGTTACTCACCACTCAGAACTGGGTCAACTAAAATATATCCATGTATGCATAGACACCTATAGTGGATTCATCAGTGCAACTCTCCAAACAGGAGAGGCCACCAAACATGTCATAGCTCATTTATTACACTGCTTTTCTATTTTAGGAATACCCAAACAAATCAAAACAGATAATGGCCCCGGTTATATAGCCAAAACCTTCTTACAATTTTGTAATACCCTACAAATTAAACATACCACAGGCATTCCCTATAATCCCCAAGGACAAGGTATAGTAGAAAGAGCTCATCTGTCATTAAAAACTATTATCACAAAATTAAAAGGGGGGAGCTGGTACCCCATGAAGGGTACCCCCAGAAACATACTCAATCATGCCCTGTTTATCCTTAATTTTTAAAATTTGGACAGTCATGGAAAATCGGCTGCCGACCGTTTCTGGCATCCTGAATCTCAAAAACAGTTTGCAATGGTAAAATGGAAAGATCCACTTGAGAGTTCATGGCATGGCCCCGATCCAGTTTTAATTTGGGGAAGAGGCTCAGTATGCATCTTCTCACAAAAAAATGATGCAGCCAGATGGCTGCCTGAAAGATTGGTAAGACAAATAAATCATAACCATTGTCAGTCCAGGGAAGATAAATCTCCCTGAGAAGTTCTTTCCTTCTTGTTTTTCAGAAAATGAAGCCTAACATGAAATTCCTTTGGAGAATAATCGCTCTATATAACATAGTGACAGTCTATGCAGGTTTTGGTGACCCTCGTAAGGCAAAAGAATTATTACGAAAACAATACGGCCAGCCTTGTGACTGCAGAGGGGGACAAATATCTGAACCTCCGTCAGATAGAATCACCCAGGTGACCTGCACGGGCAAGACAGCTTACCTAATGCCAAACCAGTTATGGAAATGTAAGTCTACCCCAAGAGATACCTCACCTACCGGGCCGCTCCTAGAATGCCCTTGTAGCTCTTTCCAATCTTCTGTACATAGTTCCTGTTATACCTCCTATCAACAATGCAAATCAGGCAATAGAACATATTATACGGCCACGTTACTAAAAACACAAACTGGAGGCATCAATGATGTACAAGTATTAGGATCCACTAATAAACTTGTACAATCTCCTTGTAACGGCCAAAAAGGAAAGCCTGTTTGTTGGAGCACTACCGCCCCCATTCACATTTCTGATGGAGGAGGCCCATTAGATATTGCAAGAATTAAAACCGTCCAAAAAAAAATTAGAAGAAATTCATAAAGCTTCATATCCTGAACTTCAATATCACCCTTTAGCCCTGCCTGAGCTTAGAGGTAATTTTAAGCTTGATGCCCAAACCTTTGATATCCTCAATGCTACTTACAATTTACTTCAAATGTCCAATACAAGCCTGGCCCACGATTGTTGACTTTGTCTTAAAATGGGCCCCCCTATTCCTCTAGCCATACCTAACCTTTCATTGCCCTATGTCAATTACTCAAATGAATCCTTAGTAAATAATTCCTGTCCTATCACCCCCCCGCTTAGTTCAACCGATGACGTTTTCTAATTCCTCTTGCCTCTTTTCACCATCATATAATAACACTAAAGAAATTGATTTAGGCTATGTTGTGTTTGGCAACTGTACTTCCATAATCAATGCCACCAACCCTTTGTGTGCTATAAATGGCTCGGTTTTCGTTTGTGGAAACAACATGGCATATACGTATCTACCTACAAATTGGACAGGGCTTTGTGTTCTGGCCACTCTTCTCCCCGACATTGATATCATCCCTGGAGATGAACCTATCCCCATCCCCGCTATTGAACATTTTATTTATAGACAGAAACGAGCCATACAATTTATTCCCTTGTTGGCTGGACTAGGAATCACCACTGCTTTTACTACAGGAGCCACAGGCCTAGGAGTCTCACTAACCCAATATACTAAATTATCCAATCAACTAATCTCAGATGTACAGACCTTATCCAGTACTATACAAGATTTACAAGACCAAGTAGACTCATTAGCTGAAGTAGTTCTCCAAAATAGAAGAGGTCTAGATTTGTTAACGGCAGAACAGGGAGGGATATGTTTGGCTTTACAGGAAAAGTGTTGTTTTTACGCCAACAAATCCGGAATCGTCAGAGATAAGATAAAAACTTTGCAAGAAGAACTAGAAAAGCGCAGAAAAGGCCTGGCCGCCAATCCACTATGGACTGGACTCGATGGACTTCTCCCCTATCTCCTGCCATTTCTTGGTCCTTTACTCACCCTTCTACTTTTCCTCACTCTCGGGCCTATAATCCTTAATAAGCTTATGGCATTTGTCAGACAACAAATTGAGGCCTTCCAGGCCAAACCTATACAGGTCCATTATCATCGCCTTGAGAAGACTGAAAATGGTGAGTCTTATTTACCTTAATAAGACCACCTCCCCTGTGTGCTGAACTGGACAGTCAATGACGGGTAAGAGGACACTATCTCCATCGGAGCCTAAGACAGGAGGGCCGCCCTTGCTGCTGCCTTATCCCATGACGGGCCTAGAAGGTGGGGGTGAGTTGACCCAACCTAAGACAGGCGCAGTTCCCGAGGGGTTTTCTTATCATAAAAATATAAAAAGGGGGACCTGTCCGGAGCTGCACGCCCCGGCCATAGCGAATAATAATTAAAGATTAAACGCCTGAGCTATATTCATTTCCACCCCACACCTTCTCCCTAGATTTACCTTCTTCCCTGTATTAATACCGCCATTAAAAGATGGCGCTCTTCCCGCTTCTTCTTCATTCTTTTTTCCCGCGCCCACGAAAAGACTACCTGACTGCGCAGGCGCAACATGACGTCCGACCGGAGAAACCGAGGCTTATCTGGCCACGCCTTCTGCAATGAGGTCATTTCCGCCTTAGCCCAACCCCTTCCCCTCCAAATGTATATAAGGCATTGCATTACCGCCATTAAACGAGACTTGATCAGAGCACTGTCTTGTCTCCATTTCTCGTGTCTCTTGTTCCCCAAATTCCCACTCCCTCCTCCAGGGCCTACACTGACTATCCCGCGGGCCGGGATACCCTGGAAACAGACACATAGTGAGTCCTGGTGATCTCCTTCGCAGCTGTGTGACCCGCCTCCCCCAGGGCCTCCTTGTGCTTTCCTCATGAATGCTGTTCACCACTTACCTTCTAGGCATATGGGGAATTGCCCTTGCTGGCCCTGGGGTCAGATGGAAACATGGGACTAGTTACAACCTCACTCCAGGCCTGTCATTCCATTGTCATGCAAGAAAACAACCAAAGCTCTCATACCACAAAGATCACATGTTTCAGATGCAAAGCTGGGTCCACAATGTGCAGCATTTGTGTAAAAACAGGCAAAGCCTCACACTTACTGGTGTTTGTAGAAGCATCGAATCAATAACTCTGGAAGGCTGATAAGACAATGGATAGCAACTTTGGCTGAGGATTTGAGAGGCAGCAATGGGAGAATAAGTTTTCAGTTATCCTTTATGATTTTTAATTTTGAATCATTGGAATATTTATTCAAAAAATTGACATTGTATTATGCAAATCAAAATATACATTTTTCAGCAGCATACATGCTGCTGTAACATAGTTGTGAACTAAATGTTTAGTTCACATTTTAGAAGTATGAAGTATGTGGTCATTGGTTTGGCATTTTCAATTAGCATAATTCTTTTGAGATTCAATCATGCACTTTCATCTAGTATATATTCCTTTTTAGTGTTGATTGGTATTCCATTGTGCAGATAGATCACAATTTGTTTATCCACTTTTCACTTCACAGACATTTGGGTTTTTTCTAGTTCGGAGTTATAGTGAAAAAGTCTACAATAACATTTATGTTGACATCTTCGTGTGAACATAGTGTTAGCATATAGTTTTAGTTCACACCTATGCTAAAATGTGCCTAGGGTTTACAAACATGTAAACCCATGGATGTTTGTCTCCCAAAATCTTTGCCCAGGGCCCATCGAAGGGTTAACAAGATCTAATAGCCCTTCTACTGGGCATATCACCAGCAAACACCACATTATTTTTTAAGTCACCCAAACCAACATTTTTTTCTAGTTTACAGAGATTTAAATAGAAATTAGTTCATTAAATCATTTTGCATTTTATTAAGGATAATACTAAGAAGCAACAAAAAGAGGGACAATTCCTAAAAGTTGCATTTAGGAAGTTAAAGATGTTTTCGGAGCCATCATTTCCTGGAAGGGCTTGGGATATTGGCAGAAAGAAACAGGCAAAGAAAAAAATAATTACACCAATTGTCTCAGCTGTCCCCAGGGTTGTCAGGATGCTGCTGATAAACACCAGCTAAGCTGGAAGTGAGTGTGAATTGTTAACTTGAGAAATAGCTGTGGATTTGGCAGCTGTGAAAGTGGAGGTGCCCAAAGTATTTGCTCATTATTAAGATTTATTGTTTCCAATTCTGGGAAAATGTTGGCTCAGCAAAATAAGGCCATGCATACCAGTCTGCAAGGTAGATTTTACTTTAAAAATAATAAAATCAGAAGAAAAAGGAGGTTAAGGAGAAGATAGGATTATCTCTTGTGGTTTGGAAGTGGGGTAATGAGTTAGCTGACTTACTGGAAATGGAGTAAAGAGTCAGATAGGACATTTCTTAGAGTATTTATACTGCAAAAATGTATTTAAGATTGAAATAACAACAGCAGAATTGACCAACTCAGAGATTTTGGTAGAAGGTTTCAATGAAGAAAACAGGCCAGTTTGTAGAAAAATTAGAAAATAATAAATATACAAATGCCTTATGTACCCAACACCCAGCTTTATCAACTCTTAATATTTTGATGTATTTCCTTTGGCATTAAGAAAATATTATAGATAAAATCAGAAGTCTTATGTGCCTTCTTGATTTCATTCTTTTTATCCATTTCCCAAGACTGATGATGGATTTTATGTGTCAACTTGACTGCTGATGAATTCCTAGACAGCCGGTAAAACATTACTTCTGGGTATATTGGTGAGTGTTTCCTTAAGAGATTAGCATTTTAATTGATGGATTGAATAAGGGGTATATTGGTGAGTGTTTCCTTAAGAGATTAGCATTTTAATTGATGGATTGAATAAGGAAGATTTACTCTTACCAATGAGGGCTACAATCGATCCTCTAGCTTTTTCAACATAGGTAATATAGTTGTAACTCTTGAGTGTCGATTCCTATTAATTATCCATACTGTATATGTACTTCATTGTTTTCATCGACTAATTTTTCTGTTCATTCAGGGTCATATTTTTCTTCTTTGAATTCATGGAAATCTTTGATTGGATGTCAGGTGTTGTGGATTTTACTCCATCGAATGCTGATGTCTTTGTATTCTAATAAATATTCTTGAATTTTGTTCTTGGATGCATTTATGTTACTTGAAAATTTATCCTTTTTTACTATTTCTTTACGGATTTCTCCAGTGGGACGAGTACTGTGTTTAATCAAGGATTCAATTTTCCCCACTACTGAGACCACAATCTTTTCAACATTCTAGAAAACGGTGGCAGAAACACCCTAGGATTGCCCCCAATGAGTCATACCTTTGTGTAAACCTCTCTCTTCCAGTGTGGGCAAAACGTGTGTGTGATTTGCTTCTATCTGATACAACATGGCAAAAGCAATGAGAGGTCACTCTTGTAATTACATTATGTTATATAGCAAAGGTAAAGGGTTTGTCATATGTGATTAAAACCCCTTATCAGTTGGCTTTAAATTAAACAAAAGGGAGATTACCCAGGTTGGGCCTGACCCTTTAAGTGACGGTCTTGAGATCAAAGACTATAGCAGCAGAGTTACTTTCTCTTTGTTTTTGCCTTTGAAGAAGCAAGATGCTACTCATCCTACAGCCTTGATGCAATGAATCCTGACAACATGAGAGATCTTGGAAGGAGATCCTTCCTTGTTTGAGCTCTGAGATGGAACACAGCCCAGCCAGCACTTTGATCTCAGCCTTAGGAGACCCTGAGCAGAAAGTTCCCCATCCACAAATTCTATGAGATAGTAAATGTGGTTTGTTTTAACAAACAGTATTTCTGGTAACTTGATACATAGCAATTGAAAACTAGTGCCATGAGATTTTCCTGTCTGGTGGATTTTTTCTAGTTTATGGAGATTTAAACAGAAGTTAATTCATTAAGTCATTCTGCATTTTATCAAGGATAATACTAGGAAGAAACAAACAGAGGAACAATTCCTAAAAGTTACATTTAGGAAGTTATTTTAAGATGCTTTTGGAGGCATCATTTCCTGGAAGGGCTTGGGATATTGGCAGAAAAAAAACAGGCAAAGAAAAAAGTAATTACACCAATTGTCTTAGCTGTCCCCTGGTCTGAGGTGTGTTCTCTTTAATCGTTCGGGTGGTTCTTTCTCTGTTGTAGGCTCGCTTCTTCATTCATATATCCACTGGTACTCTCGAATTCACTAGAGGGACCCACTGCTGGGCTCCAGAATTCTCTCCCAGGGCAGTCACCTCCTATTTAGTGCTCTGTTGTTTGATCAGCTCACCAGTGTTCTCCCTGTACCTTCATCTCTGTCTCATCAACTCAGTGCCTGCTGGGCATAGTCTGAGCTCCCTTTTCCTAAGCCATAGCCTGGAAACTCCCTCAAAGGGAGCCACCACGGCAACTATACATTTCAGCTCATTGGTTTTCCATCTCTCTAGCAAGGAAGGATCACTTTCCTTCACTGTCTGATGTCCAGTTTCTTGAAATTGATTGTGTTCTATATTGTTTCTGGTTTTCTAAAAAAATTGTTTTAGGTAGGAGGGGATATCTGATCCCTATTATTCCACCTTGGTTAAAAATGGATCAAAATTTTATATTATAATGTCATGTTAAACATAAGCAAAACCAAACAGTAGTGGGTGAGATGCCTATTAAACATGTCATTCAATCCAATATCGCCAAAATATTAACATTTCAACATGTAATCAGACTTAAAAATATGAATGAGGTATTTTATACAATTACAATTTCACTAAGTCAACCATATCTTCATGTATTTTACATTTACAGCACATATCTCTGCAGACTAGCCACATCCCACGTGTTAATATCATCTGTGGCCAGGAGCTGCCTTACTGGCAGCATGGTTCTTGACCTTTGAATACCAATGACTGCCTTTCCAACACCTGAAATATTATTTTCACAGCAAGAGCAGAGAAAGCAGAACCGCCCTTGACAAAATGGAAATGAGGAGGTGGTGCCTGGATTTTATGCAGTTGCAGAAAGAGGTGATTTGCTCATGTTTGATTCTAGAGCCAGCCATTAGATACCAATGAAAAAAAAGTTGTGTGAGTGGGAGAGAATTGGATAAAAGGACCTCAGGAGGATTGAAAGAATCCATGAGCGGGAATGTGCCCCTCTCTTCTCCAGGACACCAATGTTGTTGGAGACTCAGAGAGTGGGAAGGATGTCAGGAGGGGAAACGGAGGTGATGAGGGGACCCCATGCAGTGGGGCTGTGGCAGCTGCCTGTCAAGCCCGGTCCTCAAAGCTCAGCCGCAGCGCAGCCTCCCCGGGAGCCTTCCCTGGCCTGCCCGCCTATACAGTTCTGTCTCCTACAGTCAGCTGCAGCTCAGGGGCTCTGCTGCACTCAGCACCTACTCCTCTGAGACTCGCTCAAACTGTGTTTAATACTCATTCGTTCATTCAACAGAGCACCTCCTACGTCCCAGGCAGACTTCTAAGTTCTGGATACATTAGTGAGCAAAACAGGCAAAAATTCCTGCCTTCAAGGCATGTCATTCTAGTAGAGGAATGGAGACCTTACACATAAATATCTACGTCGATATGTTAGAGGTGAAATGATACAGAAAGAAATAGGCAACGCATGCAGGGAGTTAGAATCGCAGACCTACGGAGCTCACAGTAAAATTGGGTGCTCAGAGTGTCGCCAGGATGTGACCTTTGAGAAGGCGTCTCCTTTTCACTTTATATTCTCTCTTTGTTTTCATGCCAGTGAGTTGGGATAATTACTACACTGCCAGGATCACTTTTTTCTCTTAAGTTAGATTTACTCATTTGATCAGTAAACACTTACTGAGGATATGACTGGCTTCCACTTATCCTTCAGGTCTCAGCTCAAATATCACCTCCTTGTAGAGACTTTCCCTGAACACCCTCTCATGCTCTCCTACTGTATTTTATATTCCGTTGGTGCAAAAGTAATGGCGGTTTTTGCTATCACAAGTAATTGCAAAAACCATGATTACTTTTGCACCAACCTAATATTCTTTTATAGTTTAATTTATATTATTTATATCTTTTTAAAATTCAAATTTAATAGTCATATTATTATTTTTATTGATATTAAATTGACAAATCATTTTACACATTTACGGGGTACAATGTGATGTTCTGATATATGTATACAATGTGAAATGATTAAATCAAGCTATTTAATACATTCATCAACTCATTTACTCATTTTTTGTGGTCAGGCTTTGACATTTACTCTTATTTTGGATTATACATTACTATGGCCTGTGGAATCTTAAAAAAGTCAAACTCATAGAAGTAGAGAGTAGACGATGGCTATCCAATTTAGATTTTTAACTTTTGAAGTTTTATATTTCAAGATAATTGCAGTTCACATGTGGTTGTAAGAAATAATACAGAGAGATCCTGTGCAAACTTCATCGAGTTTCCCTTGGTGGTCACATCGGCATAACTGTAGCACAGCATTTAAGCCAGAGCATTGAAATGGACACAATCTATGGACCTTATCAGAATTCCCCGCTTTTACCAGCACTTATGCATGATGATGATTCTATGCAGTTTATTCTATGCAATTGTACACATGTGTAGACTCATGTATTCGCCCTCATACTCAAGATTCAGAACATTTTCTTTCTCCTTTCACAGCCACAACCACACCTCTCCCTCCCAGCTTCCTCCCTAACCCTGAGCAAGCCCTAATTTCTTCTTCATCCCTATGTTTGTGTCATTTTAAGAATGTTATGAAAAAAGATTCAGATAGTATGAAACCTTTTGAGGTGGTCTTTTTTTTCCATTCATTGTAATTCCCTTGAGGTCCATTCATGTACAAGTCTATAAGAGATCTACTTTCTTTGCATTCTCCCCAGCATTTGGTATTATTAATATTATGACTTTTTTTTTTCCAAGAAACATTCTCACCCTGTCGCCCCAGCTAGAGTGCAGTGGCATGATCACCACTCGCTACAGCCTTGAAATCCTGGTCTCCAGTGATCCTCCCACCTCAGCCCCACCAAGTAGCTGGAACTATGGGATGTGCTGCCACACTCAACTTTTATTATTATTATTATTATTTTGTGGTGATAGGGTCTTGCTATGCTGTCCAGGCTGATCTCAAACACCTGGGCTCAAGTGGTCTTCTCGCCTCAGCCTTTTAAAGTGTTGGCATTATAGGTGTGAGTCATTGCGACTGGCATTTTGTTACTTTTTAATTTTAAGCATTCTGATAAGTGTGTGTTGGTATCTCATTGTGGCTTTAATTTTCTATTTAACTCTCTAAAAAATTAAACTGCTCTGTTGGACTTTTATTATAGCAATTATACTTTACTTGGCATGATTTTATTTATTAATACCTGTTAAAGGCAAGGGAGAGTGTCTGCTTTGCCTCTGAATTCCCGTTTTCAGGGATTTAGTAGGTACTCAACAAATAAATAGTACTCTGTAGATAAATATGCCAGTTACCGTGCTAGCCCCTGGAGTGACTAAAGTGTTAATAACAGGCTTGGCCTTTAAAATGCTTACTGTATTATGCAGAGTTTCTTGGCCTTGGCATGACTCACATTTTGGGCCAGGACATCATTGTAGGTGTTGGAGAGATGGATGTGCTGTGTTATGGGATGTTGAGCAGCATCTCTGGCCTCTACTTACTGGATACCAGGAGGACCACCCAGTTTGTGATAACCAAATTTGTCTCCAAGTATTGCCCAATGTTCCCTGGGGGTTCAGATTACTCCCAGTTGGGAACTAATGTTTCATTAAGAGAGACAGATGTGTTTTCTATGAATCCAAGTGTATATAAATATACTTACCAGTTAGGCACCAGGATATGGCTCAAGACTCAATCAACTAGTCATTTCTTGTCTCCCAGAATGCAAATTACATCCCCAGAATGTCACAGGGTATCCTGTCAGAACTTTGAGTATACTCAATGAATTAAACAAACACTGATTAGAGAATTCCTACCCTTTGCCAGGCACTGTGCTAGTCACTACAGATGGTGCAGGGAGCAATACACACATAACCTAGTCCTCAAGGAGTTATTGTCTACGGGGGGAAGTCAGAGATCGATCAAGTTATCTTAAAAATGATGCTCATTGGGAAGCCGAGGCAGGTGGATCACCTAAGGTCAGGAGTTCGAGACCAGCCTGGCCAAGATGGTGAAACCCCATCTCTACTAAAAATACAAACATTAGCCAGGTGTGGTGGCGGGCACCTGTAATCCCAGCTGCTCAGGAGGCTGAGGCAGGATAATTGCTTGAACCTGGGAGGTGGAGGTTGCAGTGAGCCGAGGTCACGCCATTGTAGTACAGCCTGGGTGACAGAGCAAGACTCTGTCTCAAAAATAATAGTAATAATAATTATGCTAATTTGGGAAATGAAATCAAGGGTGCTTTAGGGCTGCTTACCAAAGAGGTGGGCTGAACTGGCCTGGGAGCTGTTATTAAGAAAGATGAAGACTACGTAAGTAAAGAAGATGGGATAATGACCTAAATCAGAGGGCTTTAAAGACATTAGCATACAAGATTTAGTTTAAGATTGGTCAGCCCATGGTTTTTATGCTGTATTCCATAGGACCATATAATGCAAGAAAATGCCCTGGGGGACCCTATTGCAATAAAGGAAGTGCCAAGAAGGCAAAGCCATAAGTCTCCTTCCCCAAGATTCAACAGAACAGCCATGCTTTTATCTTCTCTACAATGGAGTTGCATTTTGGTGTGGTGGTGTGCCTTCTGTATTCTAATGTTGGCTCATAGGGTACAAATAGCTTAGAAGCAAAAAGATCCATGAGAACCTATGTAGGAAAACACAGTGCAGAAGACAGACACATTTATCCATCCAACTCAGCATCAGGAAGTCCACACAGCCAGCTCTTCCTCAAGGCTGAGCACAGTCCTTGGGTTGAGTACCAGGTGTGGCTGGTTTAGGCCTGGGCATCATGGTGCCTACACAATAGACACTTCTAATAGGCTGCAAAATAGCCTAGGAACACACTCAGTGTAGAAAGAAGCTCCCATCCTAAGAAGTGCCTGGATGCTGAACCTGAGTGAGGAAATGACAGGTGCTCATCCTCCAACCCAGACTCACTGCAGGACACTTGCATGTTGAAAGTGATTGAGCCTGCTTTCCCCAAATATCCTCGTAATTCATACTCCCTCTTTCTTCCTTATCTCCCTTAACATTGTAGACTGTATGTGTTTTGAGGGAAGGAGAGAAGAAGGTTGGTGGGTTCCATATAAGTGAAAAAGACAAGGGCTAGTCTTAATATTTTAATACACAAGGCACCCCTACTTATTATAAATTGCAGGCTATTGCACTGACAAAGTCACTGAACAGAGTTAAAACAAAAAGCCATCCAGCACAGGATTGCGAATGACCCTGTTTCCATCACCTTGAATTGATCTTTACCCAGATCTAAGAAAGGCAATAGCAGAGCAACCGATCCACAATCTCCCTAAGGCCTGAATCACACATGCTAGCTTGCTCCTTCTCTGCCAATGTGACTGCCATGGCCAAAGTAGGCTGAGAGATGCTCTATTTGCAAGGAAGCTCTCTAAAACCCAGTGCCCAGGGTTTTTACAGCAGGCCAGTCACCTGGGTATTCCCTGCCTAGCAGATTCCCAAATTCCAGACCTCTAGAGAGAAAACGAGTGTCCAGCATGAACCATATTGTTTGCACAAAGAGATTAGGCATAGTGAGCCCCTTTCATCAGTTAGGGAATGGTGGGAAGCCTTCTCCTGAAATTCGAATTCCTGGACATGGGCCAAGCATCAGCCTTGCCAGCAGCCTTTCTAAGGAGGGCATCCTTAGGCCTCCTGCCATTAAGAAGCAGGACAAGCAGGTGAATATGTGGGGGAATTCCTGTGACAGGCAGGAGACTCTTGGTCTGAATGTAGTAGGCGGGAAAGGGAGTGATTAAAGTCCGGAAGTGAGTGTCCTTTTATGCACATGTGGGAAACAGGGCTTATGGGAAGAAAGTCCCTTTGGAAGAAGGCTGTGTGCTCTAGCTTGAGGGAGAAACAGCCAAGCAGCATGGCCACTCCACACCTGACCCCTTCTAGCGCACACACACACACACACACACACTCACACCTGTGCTTCTCCACCCCAGGAAAATTGCTTAATGCATATCTCATGGCTGAAACTCTGATCTAAATTCCTCAAAAGCAGTTGTAGTTATTAAATTGAGAGTATCATGAAGTACTTTTCTAAATTAGAAAGGCTTATCAAGAATAGATCATGAGCAGATGAAATTAATAGCTATGAACAAACTTCCATAGAAATGAACTTATTAGTAAGTATGTCTACTGCCCAAAAGTACAAGAAGTCTTTCCTCTGGATTGAGAGAACTGACTCAAAAAAAAAGAAGAAAGAAAAAAGAAAGAAAAGACCACTTTACATGGAAGTGACTCTGCCTTAATTTTTATTCCATTCATTGCTGGACTCGGGCAGGTTCCTGCAGCTGGTCCAGTTCACAGGCTGGGAAGACAGAGAGGAGCAGGATGTGCCCACAGTCAAAGGGGCTGACCCTGTCATGCAGACCCTACCTTCTTTGCCCAAAGGCTGGCCACTTCTTTTTCTTTACCCCAGGACCAGAGTGTGAATTTAGCAGGATGAAATGGCTGGTGACCGAGCTCGTTTCTCCTCTCACTGGACCTTCGCTTCCCTGGCATTAGCTTCTCTGAGGTGTACGGAATGCTGAGAACCCGGGAGGTATTGGAAGCAGCTCCCTAGTTCTGGTGACAAAGCACAGTGCAGCCCAAAGAGAAATTGAAAATTTGATCTGACAGGTCCAAGCATCCCTTGTACAAAGTGACTTAACAGACGGATTTGTGGAGAATTCCCGTGACTAGGGAAGAGGCTTTTTAGCCTGGAATGCTGTGGATGGGAAATGGTGGTGGGGTGGAGGCTTCAGTGAAAACTGGGCATCTACATTTCTAAGTTCCTGCTTGTCTTCAGCAATTCAAAACTCAACCTTTAAATTCTTTTTTTCTTTGTCTTTTCACTAAAGATACCGAAGTAAATAGGGGTCCTCTGGTAGGGAAAGTTGGTTCTGTGTGTACTCACTTTCAGTCTTCTCGTGGTTCAGAAACTCTTATTCAACGCAAATTTTCTTCCCCATGCAAAGTAACTTGTACCAATTGATATTTGAGGAATCACAGCACCCATATATCCACACCCAGCTTGGGCTCAGCTGGGACCATTTGGTTATGTCATTTGAATAAATTTACATTTGACTTTAAATTGTCACTTCTGTTTGATGGCTGCAATATTAGAGCAGCATTTGGAAGTTTCTACAACTTTAGCTAAGTGGAAAAAAGTTGGATATGACCAATCCTATATGAAGTCTAATATAGTTCAATTGGGGGTTGAATTTGATATTAGGCAGGCCAGTGCAATTTGGTTTTGTCAATGCCATGGCTATTTTCCAATGTTCCTCTGGTACCTCTTGGCAAATGCAAGGAAGCAAGTAATTATGGTTTCCTCACCCACATTCCTACGGAAGGACCTGTGCGGGAAGCTGTCCATGGTAGGAGATTTCGTTAGACAAGGAGCAAGCAGCAGGTTATTTTTCAAAACTCTTTCCTCACTGGTTGTGAGTTTAGGAGCCCAGACTGCAGACCTAGCCTAGGCCCCCAGAAGCAAGAAAGAGACTCTCAGCCGACATTGGTGCTGGCAGGCTCATTCGTAAAGAAGGAGCAGCTGGTGTGTGTGGCTCAGGCCTGGGAGGAGCTTGTGGATCAGCTGCTCTGCCATCGCCTTCCTTGGATCTGGGTGGAGCTGGATTCATGGGGATGGAAACAGGCTGATGGATCAGGGTCATTCACAGTCCTGTGCTGCACGGCTTTCTGTTTTAACTCTGTTCAGTGACTTCCTTGTCAATGTTATGACCTGCAATTTACAAGTCCATGCCAATGACAAGGGGCTCCCTGCACGTACAAATACTAAGACTCACACTGGTCTTTTTCACTTATAAAGAATTCACCAACTTCTTAGCCACCCCCCCCCGCCCAAACACACATACGATGTTGCCATTCCATGAATTAAGGCAGGTGGGATTTTCTTGCATTACTTCTAATCCCATTTGGTGAAATGAGAAATCCAGTGTGGTACCTTCTTACATTGCTCATAGTTTATGTAGCAAACCGTGTAGTGTATGAAGTTCTTTCACACTCGGTCTCCTCATGCTTCCACATACCATGAGGTCCCCACTATTCTCTGCAAATTGTAAAGCTCGGAGAGTTTGAACCTCTGGTCCATAGACCCCAGGTAAGTAGAAGCAGTAATGGCCAAGGTCCAGGGTGTGCTTTGTGATTGGAGGAGCCGTGAAGCTACATGAAATGATCTGGGGGCCTTTTCTGTGTGTGGAGCTTGGATTATGGCATGCCCGTGCCTGGGCTGGGGAAGGAGGAGCTATGCGTGGCATGCCCAGAGGTGAAATGCTGGCTGGGTTACTCGTCCAGTGAAGGGCAGCCTGCTTTCCACAACACGGAGCCCTAGAGAAGGACTGTCAGCCCATTCTGAGCTGTGGACTGCTGATGGGCAGCCGTGTATTAGGCTCCAACAACACTGCCACGTGACTTATTGAACTTGACAGTCATTCTTTTGGTTGGCAAAGAAGAATGTAGCAATGTATTACATTCTTGACATTCTGCTGAGTCTCAGATTTTAAATGGAACCTTACTTAATATGTTTGTTTTCCAGAACAAATAGCTCTTTCTGTTAAATCTTGCACCAGACGTGGCCTTACCAGGGCCTGGCAAATTACCCGGCTGGGAGAGTCCCTGATTGAGGACTCCACGAGTCAGCTGGTCGTCTCCAAGATCTTCATTGGCCAGACAGACTTTGTGAGCATCACCTTCTTGCCATGGTGAGAAATTGGGCTTCAGAAAAAGTGTCACAATGAAGTCTTTTTTGTATATATTTAATATTCACAGAAACATTAAGCATTTTAATAACCTGCTGTTTTCCAAGCACCAGATATATTTGTTTAAACAAAGAAAATACAGTTAAATTAAATTTAATTTACCTGTTTCCATAATGGCTCCTTAGAAGCTATTTAGGGTCTACTGTGTAAATCCCTTTTCATTTGTGTATATTGTGGAACTGTTTCCTGGGGAGCCCTTATTCTTTATTTTCTCAATCTGTGTGCATATCAGGACCGAGTGAAGACACTGCACCGAGTGAAGACGATTTTGTTGAAATGCATCAGGGTTACATGGTGGGAACAGCAGCTCTGTATGCCAAGTAACTGGCCCCTTGTCAATTGGTTTTGCCCAGAGAGTCACCAGGTACCTTGTGGATTGGAAAATTCTAAAATGCAGATAGACTGATAGAGCCTTGCTGGGAACTGACCACCTTAAGCTGGGTAGAGCCCCGGGATCTGTAAAACTGCCTGTTTCTGTTTTACTGGCCTGGGGGTGACTGGACTTCATTTTCTGATCTTAGCTGAAGCTCTGTGCATGACCAGGATTGGGGCTAAATCTGAGAACAAGGTCAGGGACAAGATTCTAGAACCTAAAAAGGACGGTGTACTTTGGGCTGTGGAGGAGGGGCATCATAGGGATGGTGAACCAGTGGAAGTGCTTACAGAGGTATGGAACCCTGGAGGCATCCTGGCGACCCATCTATGCAGGCCACACAGGCAGAGACTCCAGCCACAGCTTATGTGAGTTATGGTAGAACACCTTATGGCCCTCCAGGAACACAAGAGGGTGAGAGGCTTAAAAAGAGCCGCTCTGACGCCAGGCACCATGGCTCACACCTGAACACTTCGGAAGGCCAAGGCAGGAGGATCACTTGAACCCAAGAATTTGAGATCAGCCTGGGTAATATGGCAAAACCCCCATCTTTACAAAAAAATACAAAAATTAGTCGGGCACGGTGACATGTGCCTGTAGTCCCAGCTACCCCAGAGGCTGAGTTGGGAGGCTCACCTGAGCCCAAGAGGTTGAGGCTGCAATGAACCATGATGGCACCACTGCTCTCCATTCTGGATGACAGTGAGACCCTAGCTCAGTAAAAAGAAGAAGAGCCACCCTGAGACCATCTCCCACTTACCTCCCTATATCTCCCAGTAGGCTGCCATGTGGGAGTTTCTCATCACTTTCTGGGTTCTGATGAGGTATGAATTGTCTATCAGGCCTCCCTCAGAAAAGAGCAGCACAATAAAAAATTTCTTAGTAGCAGCCAGACGCGGTGGCTCATGCCTGTAATATCAGTACTTTAGGAGGCCAAGGTTGGCGGATCACACGAGATCAAGACTATCCCGGCCAACATGGTGAAACCCCTGTTAAAATTCAAAAGTTAGCTGGGTGTGGGGGCAGGTGCCTGTAGTATGACATACTCGGGAGGCTGAGGCAGGAGAACCTCTCGAACCTGGGAGGCGGAGGTTGCAATGAGCTGAGATCGTGCCACTGCATGCCAGCCTGGTGACAGAGTGAGACTCCATCTCAAAATAGAAAAAGAAAGAAAGAGAGAGAGAGAGAGAGAGAGAGAGAGAGAGAGAGAAAGAAAGAAAGAAAGAGAAAGAGAGAGAGAAAGAAAGAGAAAGAAAGAAAGAAAGAGAAAGAAAGAAAGAAAGAAAGAAAGAGAAAGAAAGAAAGAAAGAAAGTAAAGAAAGAAAGAAAGAAAGAAAGAGAGAGAGAGAAAGAAGGAAAGAGAGAAAGAAAGAGAAAGAAAGAAAGAGAAAGAAAGAAAGAAAGGAAAGAAAAGAAAGAAAGAAAGAGAAAGAAAGAAAGAAAGAAAGGAAAGAAAAGAAAGAAAGAAAGAAAGAGAGAGAAAGAAGGAAAGAGAGAAAGAAAGAAAGAAAGAAAGGAAAGAAAAGAAAGAAAGAAAGAAAGAAAGAAAGAAAGAAAGAAAGAAAGAAAGAAAGAGAGGGAAAGAAATTCCTTAGCTGAAATTTAGGGTTGGCTTCTCAGCAGTGCCATAGCCCATGGCTTTCAATGCAATCATCACACTTCTTGTGTCTTGGCATTGTCCTTTCTTATGGGGACAAGGGCCATTGAGAGCTGGCACCTTTGAGCACTCGTCCCTCCTCTGTCCGTGGAAGTAGAAACTGTCTGAATCTCAGAGCGGTTCACTGTATCTCTAATGGGCTGAGTCAGACCTTTGCCTTGGCCTTGGCCTTGCCTTGTGTGTGCCTGGCAGTGTCATATTTATAATTCTGCGTGTCAAACCGAGGAAAGGTCTGGATATATTCTGCACCGGGTTGACTTTCCTTTCTGGGACTAAAGTTGGGGGGTATGACAGCAATCTGTCAGGTTTTCATCATCCGTCACGCAATTTGGTTGCTGGAATCAACGTCTTTGCAAATGAGAACCCTTTGTCCGACTGTAGATTCTGTACCGCTGCTTCCTTGTATTTCGTTCTTCTTGTCAGAAACACACTTTCTCTACATCTCCCCATGTCTGGCTCTTCCTCTTCATTCATGGTTCAACTCAACTGTCAGAGGAATCTAAATAGGACCCCCAGGCCCCTCTGCACCTGTGGCTGTCTGTCCATCCCATTACCCTGTTCTATGTTCTTTACAGGCCTATCATCATATGAAATTTAGGATTAATCATCAATATTCCTCACCAGAAGGGGAAATCAATAAGCCTGAGGTCTTGGTCAGTTTTGCTCACATCTATGCTTCCAGCACCCGAGAAAATGCCCATCTCAGTCAATAGTTGTTGAATAAGTTAGTCAAATGCTTCATTCAAGCTACCAGGGCTATTGAGTTCTGGGTTAAAACTGATGGGTGTTGTCCCAGTCAGCACTGATCAGCATTCTTATTTGACAGAGGCCACAACTTGGCAGAAAGGGGCCCTATTAAAGGGGAGATATTTATTTATTTATTTATTTATTTATTTATTTATTCTGTTTAGAGATGGTGTCTTGCCACATTGCCCAGGCTGACCTCAAACTCCTAGGTTCAAGTGATCCTCCCTCCTCAGCCTCCCAAGGAGCTGGAATTGCAAGCACATGCCACCACATCTGGCAAAGGGTGAAGACAGACTCAAATGTAAAACTATAGAACTTACAGAAATAAGAAAATATCTTTGGGAGCTATGCTAGATGAAGAGTTCATAGGCATGACACCAAAAGTGTAATCCTTGAAATGAATACTTTACAAAAAATAGTAAATTGCACTTCACCAAAATTTATAACTTTCCTTGAAGATCACCTTGTTTACAGAATAAGACAAATAATCAACAAGCATAGAGAAAATATTTGTAAACCACGTATGTGACTAACGTTTTACTCCTAGGATACAACTAGAAAAAAGTCAACAGTAAAAACAACGATACAAACAATACAATTAGGGGAGGTGTGATGGCTCATGTCTGAAATCCCAGCACTTTGGAAGGTGGAGGCAGGTGAATAGCTTGGGTCCAGGCATTTGAGACCAGCTTGGACAACATAGTGAAACCCTGTGTCTACAAAAAAATTACAAATAAAAAATTAGCTGAGTGTGGTGGCTCTCTCTTGTAGCCCCAGCTACTTGAGAGGCTGAGGCAGGAGGATTGCTTGAGCCTAGGAGATGGAGGTTGTAGTGAGCAGAGGTTGCACCACTGCACTCCAGCCTGGGTGACAGAGGGAGACCCTGTCTCACAAAAAAAAAAAAAAAAAAAAACATTTAAAAAGTGGGAGGGAAGCATAAATAGATATTTAACCGAAGAAGAGATATGAATAATAAACACACGAAGAAATGTTCAGCATCATTAGTCATTAGGGAAATGCAAATTAAAACCACAATGAAGTGCCAGGAGTCAGAAGGGCTCTAATAAAAAGACAGTGACAACACCAACTGCTAGTGAGGATGCTTTCGTGTTGCTGGAATGAAGGTATTAATAGCTACTCTCAAAAACAGTTTGAAAGTTTCTTATAAAATGAAACGTTTACTTACCAAACAGACCAGTAATCCTCACATCATTTGGCATTTATCCCAGAGAAATGGAAACTTATGTTCACACAAAACCCTGAACATACATTTTGTAATTCCTTCACTTAAATTGGCAAAATACTGTAACAACCCAAATACCCTTCAGTGGGCTAATGATTGGACGTACACTGGTGCATCTATAAAAAGGAATACTATTTAATGATGAAAAATAATGACGAGATACAGAGAACTACCTGGATGGACAAGGAAGATATTACACTTAGTGAAAAATACTGATCCAAGAAGATTACATACTGTAAAATTCCATTTATAGAACATTCTTGAAATAACAAAATAATGGAGGTGGAGAACAGAGTAGTGGCTGCCAAGACAAATGGGCAGAAGGTTGGTGGGTGTGAATACAAAGAGAGAGCACAAAATAGATCTGCTGCAATGATGAAAGAGTCCTGTATCTAATTTTGCTCTTTGCTACACAAATCTATGGATGGGATTAAATTGTAAATAGAATCACACACATTCAAATGAAGGCAGGTGGAACATTTTTGAAAATTTTGAAAATTTTTGAAAATATATCAGTGTCAATAGTCTGCTTTTGATAATGTACAATAGCTCTGTAAGATATCACCACTGGCAGAAGACTACACAAGATTCTTCTTACTACTTGCAACTTCCTGTGAGTCTATAATTATTGAAAAATAAAATGTTTACAAGTAAAAAATAAAATAAGTGTAAAGTAGCTACGTGACTCTAAGATCAGTAGACAGGATTCTCCCAGGAAGGCAATCTTTCAGCAGTTTATGAGATCTGGAGACAGTCAAAAGGTCTAATTAAAAATTAAATAAATTCAACTTTTCCAAATTTAATGTGTAAGTGATATAATGCAGTCTTTTTCTGTTTCTGGTTTATTTTACTTAGCACCATATCCTCTAGATTCATCCATGTAGTCGCAATCGCGGGACTTAAAAATTGCTAAAAGAATGATTTTAAATGTTCTCACTACAAAAATGATGAGTACTGGAGGTGATGGTTATGTTAATTAGGTCACTATAATCATCAAACAATGTATGTGTGTATCAAAACATCATATTTTGTTCCATAAATATATACAATTATTATCAATTAAAAATTTTAAAAGGTGGGGCACAGTGGCTCACACCTGTAATCCCAGCACTTTGGGAGGCTGAGGCAGGTGGATCACAAGGTCAGAAGTTCAAGACCAGCCTGCCCAAGATGGAGAAACCCTGTCTCTACTAAAAATACAAAAATTAGCCAGGTTTGGTGGCGGGCACCTGTAATCCCAGCTACTTGGGAGGCTGAGGCAGAGAATGGCTTGAACCCGGGAGACGGAGGTTGCAGTGAGCCAAGATTGCACCACCGAACTCCAACCTGGGGGACAGAGGAAGACTCCATTTCAAAAAATTAAATGTTAACAAAAAAATGAGTTAAAAAAGAAAAAAAGACTGCCAACACTGGTCTTACTCTTTTCGACGGCTTTAATAACTTGCCGTCATTCCAGAGCCAATTTCACAGTAAATCAAGGGATTCATCATGACACACACACCGCCACCGCACCCTCAAACTTGCCAGGTTCCAGCAATGGGTATTTAAAACCATACACAATTCCGTGCTTTGGCAGAAAAATTCTCCGAGTAATTATCAGTTCCTGTCAGAGAAACGCAGCCTGTGTAACACGAACAAAGCTGATCTCCCCAGAGAAGAAAGAAAACCCAAAAGCATCAGAGAAGAAGAAGTCACAGATGGACGCTGTTGAAGAGAAGAGGACAGCCCGTGGGTGGGGGGATTGTGGCTTTCTGTGATTTGTTGTCATGTCCTTTTTAATCAACAAACTGCTGTTAGGCCTATAGGCTGCTGGGCCCTTGACTGGATTCCCTCCATTCATCATATGGAAACCCCTCTTGTCTCAGCGACTTTCTTTTCCTGCCTGCCCCAAGCCAGCCGGTGAATACGCTGTTCAAATGACCAGCAATAACTGTCTTTGTCGGGTGATATTTAAGGGCATGCACTTTGTAAATGTCGCTGTATGCAGTCACCGCGCAGTGGACGGCAGCTTTTCCATGGGACCCACTGCAATTCCGCTACTCACAGGTGACATCCAGGAGCACCAGGGAGCACTTCCAGGGATTCCCACAACAGGGGTCAGATGCTACCCCATTTCCTAACCACATTCAAAAACATAGAAGCAGCCCGGGTGCAGTGGCTCACGCCTGTAATCTCAGCACTTTGGGAGGCGGAGGCGGGGGGATCAGGTGAGGTCAGGAGTTCCAGACCAGCCTGGCCAACATGGCGAAACCCTGTCTCTACTAAAAATACAAAAATTAGTCGGCTGTGGTGGCAGGTGCCTGTAATCCCTGCTACTCAGGAGGCTGAGGTGGGAGGATCACTTGAACCCGGGAGACAGAGTTTGCAGTGAGTTGAGATCACGCCATTGCACCCCAGCCCTGGTTGACAGAGCCAGACTATTTAAAAAAAAAAAGTATATATATATATATATATATATATATATATATATATATGCATGCGGTGCAATTCAGGAGGAACTTGAGCTCTTTGGCTGCTCATAAACACGTGCTTATTTACGACTCGGCACTGTGATTCAGTAATGTAGTTCACCTGTCAACAGTAAAAAGGTGACTTTTTAAAGAAAGTTACTGCTTCAGAATACAGAACTCTGATTATTTTACCACCTTTAAGGAGGTAAATTTCACCACTACTCTTAAGCGCCTCCTTTTTAAGCACACTGAAATCCTAATTTTACAAAAGTTGTTGTCATTTATAATATACTTTGTATCACACTGTACATATATCATTTCCTCACTTAACCCACAAAATAATCCAAGGAGTTTATTCCAGGAATTCTACTACCCATTTTGCACGGAAAAAAAAAAAAAAAAAAAAGGCCAAGGCTCCAGAAAGCTGAGGATCAGGTCTGAGATCATAAGGCTTAAGTAACGGGTAATTATAATCCTAATCCTAAAATTAGGATTTCAGTGTGCTTAAAAAGGAGGGGCTCAGAGTAGTGGTGAAATTTACCTCCTTAAAGGTGGTAACATAATCAGAGTTCTGTATTCTGAAGCAAGTAGTAACTTTCTTTAAAAAGTCATCTTTACTATTGACAGGTGAACTAGATTACTGAATCTCCCAAAGTGCTGAGAGATGTGTGTGTATATATGTGTGTGTGTGTGTGTGTGTGTGTGTGTGTATCTGCCCAAAAGGATTGATCCCAGAATGCAGGTTGACATCCGCTAAGTAGAAAGTAAAAAGGGAAAAAATCTTAAGATGTTTGGTTCAGTTGACCTGCAACTATTTAGGAAAACCTTTGCTGATGTATAATTTCTGAAGGGAAAAGGGAAAAATAGACCCAACTAAGGGAATTCAGGAAGTAAACGAGGGTGGTGGTTGTCAGAGCAGCAAAGTGGTGGAATTCCAGGTGCTTCAATGGCAGGGATGTGAAATGACAAATTTTTAAAGACTCTGTCAATATCATTAATATTTATGACCCACCTCACAAAAAAAACAAACAAGAAAACAAACAAACAAAAAACCAGCCGCTGTGCAGCGCATCCATCAGAGACTCCTGCCCTGGAATTGTTCTGTTTTGTTGGGTGATAAGCCCTGAATCACAAAACTGAGAACAATTATGTGAAGGATTTTATGCTGCTGTTTTACACCTCCTTAAAGGTGGTAAAACAATCAGAGTTCTGTATTCTGAAGCAGTAACTTTCTTTAAAAAGTCACCGTTACTGTTGACAGGTGAACTAGATTACTGAATCACAGTGCGGAGTCATAAATAAGCAAGTGTTTATGAGCAATGAAAGAGCTCAAGTTCCTCCCAAATTGCACCGCAGTCTCCTTTAATTCTGACATTCTGCTAAGAAATGCCAAACCCGAACCCTTGCCCCCAAGGTATTTCTCTCCTTCTGTATCGCTCAATAAAGGAACAATCTCTCCTCCACAACAGGAGAAAGGTGGAAATGCTTGTGGTTAAGTGAGGTCAAGATCTCTTGGTTTAAATCTTGCCTCACCTGTTACTTAAGCCTTATGATCTCAGACCTGATCCTCAGCTTTCTGGAGCCTTGGCCTTTTTTTTTTTTTTCCTGCAAAATGGGAATAGAATTCCTAGAACAACCTCCTTGGATTATTTTGAGGGTTAAGTGAGGATGATATATGTACAGTATGATACAGAGTATATTATAAATGACAGCAACTTTTGTAAAATTAGGATTTCAGTGTGCTTAAAAAGGAGGGGCTCAAGAGTAGTGGTGAAATGGAAATGATTTGACAAGAGTGGCTTGGTCGCTGACCATTAGGAGAGACGTGGCTGTCACAGCCTCTCCGCCCTGACTCCCACCCCTTATCCCAGGGCACTCCAGCTGCACATCAGAAACAGCGAGGGAATGTTCCTAAACACTCTTTTTTCTTGCGTAGCTGATTGCAGAGCCCAGCAAGCCTTTCGCTAAATGACTTGACTTTGACAAGGAGTAGAGATGGCGTTTTGATTGGCATCAGCCTGTCCTCCGGAAAAGGGCCTCGTGGGCGACGGTCCCGGCGCGCCCGCTAGATGGCGCCGCAGACCGGGTTGTGACCACGTTGGCCGCGCGCCCTCCCCTCCCCTCTGAGGCTCCTGGAGCCCCTGCCGGGCCCGTCCTCTCCCGGGGAGCTCGCTGATACTCAGCACCTGCGATTTCCAGAGATTCCCGGTTTCCATCTGAGTGCAAGCAAATGAAGGCTCCCTCCTGCAGCCCGAGCCAGCGCTCAGCGCAGCCCCTGACCCCTGGCACCTGACAACCCGCTTCAGCCAAAATTTTAAGGGGCTTTATTATTTGTATTTAAAATGATGCATGCTCATTATAAAATTATTAAACTTAGGAAGAAAAAATATTCTAAGCCCAACGCCCTCCAATATGATCATTAGACGCATGGATAAGTAGATGACACATGGACATTATAACAATGAAATCCTACTCTATAAGTTGTATTCTATTTGTGAAAGTGTTCGTTTTTATTTATAATTATAAGAAGACAAAAAATCCAAAGTAGAGTTGATGTGTTTCATTAAAAATATTTCATTAAAAAGTATTCCATTGTATATGGGGGGTGTGTGTGTGTGTGTGTGATCACATTTTCCTTACCACTAATCCATCCATGGGCACATTGGTCATTTCTATATCTTGTGAATAATTCTGTAATGAACATGCGAGTACTGAGATCGCTTTGAGATCGTGATTTTCTTTCCTTTGAATATATATCTAGAAGTGGGAATGGGAGATCATATGGTAGTTCTATTTTAAATTTTTAGAGGAATATTCATCCTGTTTCCCGTAATGCCTGTATCAATTTACATTATTCAGCCTTAAAAAAAAAAAAAAAAGAAAGAAAGAAATCTGCTATTTGAGACAACATGGATGAACCCGGAGGACATTAAGTGAAATAAGCCAAACAAAGAAAGACAAATACTGCACAATCTCACCTCTATGTGAAATCTAAAAAGTCAAACTCACGGAAATGGTGGAAGGGTGGTTACCAGGGGTCATGGGATGGGGAAAAAGGGGGGTTAGTGGCCCAAGGGTGCAGACTTGCAGTTACAAAATGAGTAAGTTCTGAAGACCTAATGAACAACATGGTGCCTGTAGTTAATAACATGCTGTTTATTTGAAATTTACTGAGAGTAGAGCTTAAGTATTCCCACTACACAAAAAGGAAAAAAAAACTATTAATGTATGAGTTGATGGATATGTCAGTTAGCTTAATTGTCTTAATCATTTCACAATGTAAATGTTTATCAAAACATCACATTGTATGCTTTAAATATGTACAACTTTTTTTCGGGGGGGGTGGACAGAGTTTCACTCTTGTTGCCCAGGCTGGAGTGCAATGGCATGACCTCGGCTCACTGCAACCTCTGCCTCCCGGGTTCAGGCGATTCTCTTGCCTCAGCCTCCCAAGTAGCTGGGATTACAGGCATGCACTACCATGCCCGGCTAATTTTGTATTTTTTTAGTAGAGACGGGGTTTCTGCATGTTGGTCAGGCTGATCTTGAACTCCCGACCTCAGGTGATCCACCCGCCTTGGCCTCCCAAAATGCTGAGATTACAGGCGTGAGCCACCGCACCTGGTGAATTATACCTCAATTCACCTCAATAATGTTGAAAAAATACAAATTATACCTCAATAATGTTGAAAAAATACAAAACAAATCCACAAAACATAAGACAATGACACATTTTCAATTTTTAAAATACCTGGTAATACTGAGAAAGAAGAGCTTGAATAAACAATAGATCGAGGTGTGGCACAATTAAGTCACTATTATGATCACAGTGGCTGTGGCTACTAGCACCTCCACCACCGTAACGTCCCATTTCTATTCCTTTCCCCACGCAATTTTAGCCCGTAAGATTGACTTCCTGTTTTGAAAGTGGAAGAAATGGCATTTGGAGGCTTCTCCCACTTCTGTTAGATATTCATTAGTTTTACCGTTTTTTCGTGACCGAGTTTGTAATATGGGTAACCTCTTATAGATCCTAATTCCTCCCTTCTCTTATCGTTGTTTCTCTGCTGGGGAACTATGCTAGGCTTATCTTTCTCCTTCCATCGGGCACTAGCAGGCCATCTGATTCTTTCCATCCTCAGAGATGATTGGCACCTTTTAACTGCTGATAGCCTTATTTTGTTGTGAAATCACAACTTTCTGTTCATTTATTCTCATTTCAGTGTGATCTAGAGGACAGATGAGATTAATCCAGTGATTAGTTCACAGGATTCCTCGCATTCTTTTAAACTGTGGAATGGTGCTGAGATTTAAGGTGTTGTTTGCCAGTCATTCCTCACACACACCTTGACTCAGGGCCTGTGTGCTGGCACCGGGCTGAAAGCTGGCATTGGATGAGGGAGGCCCAGTTCTTGCCATCAGGGATGTCAGCAAGGTTTTCTGCCAAGGAACAGAGTTCTCCAATTTGTTTTTAAATAAAATTCCTTTCATGAAGGAGGAAGAATTCTATTCCACGATTAAATACCAAGCTTAAACAGCGTGATTAAATAACAAGCACAAACTCTGAGTTCCTGGGGTGGAGTAATCATGCTTTTATGCATTTAGACTCAGTTAGAAAAGCTGCTGGGCTCTTTCCCGAGACAGACAAGAAGCAAGAGCATTTAGAAAAGACCAAGAGAGGGGTCGCTGTGGACCTTGGGGGAGCCGTTTCCCACTTTCCCCAGAACCACCTTGGACTCCGGAAAATGTCCTCTTTGGCAGTTGATGGTTATAAAATCCCAGCCTCTCTGCAGAGGAGGGAGCTTCAGTTGTGTCCGATACTTTATGGAGAAGAGTCCAGTCTTCTTTTATACCAGTTTTTTAATACTAAATGTGGCTTTGAAGATGGCACTGAAAACAGGTGCCACTTGGCAAACACCTCCTGGGCACCAGGCAGGAGTTAGGCTCTGCAGTGCATGTCCACTAATCTCACATGCATTTGCTTTTCTATTAATATTTTTAAAAGCACCTTATTGTCATAATCAATCCACACACCATAAAATTCACCTGTCTACGTGTATGATTAAATGATTTTTAGTAAGGGTACAGGGCTGTGCAACCGTCACCACCATCCAATTCTAGGAAATTTCCATCATCCCCAGAAAATCGTGTATACCTGTTTGTCTTCCTTGCTCATTTTGCCCCAGGTAACCATGAATCTCATTTCTGTCTCTACAGACTTGTCTTTTCTGGGTCTTTTATATAAATGGAATCTTGCAATATGTGGTATTTTGCATCTAGATTCTTTCACCTAATGTAATATTTTTGAGGTTCACCCATGCTGTAGCATGCATAAGAACTTGATGCTGTTTCTTGCTGTCTAGCTTAATGTGTGTAAATATCATAAATGTTTATCAGTTCATCAGTTGATGGGCATTATTTTCCTATTTTGTGGCTCTTCTAATTAATACTTCTATAAATATTAGTGTACAAGAAGTTGTGTTGACGTTTTTTATTTTCTCTTGGATAGACAACTAAAAGTAGAATTTCTTTGTGAAAGTAAATCATGTCTAAATTTGTATCTATTCATTTACTTTTAACTTTTTATTTTGAAATAACTTAGACTGTATTTTAGTTATACAAACAGGGTAGAGGGGTCCCGTGTACCCTTCAACTGGTTTATCCCAATGATAAGATTTTGTATAACCACAGCACAATTTTCAAGATCAGAAAACTGATATTGATACATTATAGACTTTTTATAATGTCATAAATTTTTCAGTGCACTGCATTGTGGCTTTGTTTTGTTTTGTTGGATTTTGTTTGGTTTGGCGTAAAATTCTATGATTTTTTTTCTGCATGCATAGAGTCAGATAATTATCACCACAATCAGATATAGATACAGGGGGGCAGCTATTCATAGTCATCCCTTCCACATAACCCTAATGCCTGACAACCCCTCGAAAGTCCTCCACACTATGATTTGTCATTTTAAGAATGTTCTAGCAATAAAATAATATAGTAAGTGTATTTTGAATCTTTTCCCCTTCAGCATAATGGTCACTGAGATCTATCCAAGTTATTGTGTTTCTCAATACTATTCCATTTATAGATGTCACACAAGTCATCATTTGCCCACTGAAGGGCATTTAAATTGTTTAGGGTTTTTAGTTCTTGTAAATAAAGTTGCTGTGAACAAATGTGTACACATTTCTGCAGACATACCTTTTTATTTATATGGGTTAAATTAACAGGGGTACACATGTTTGGCCATGCGATGTGTTTAACTGTATAAGAAAGTGTCAAATGTTTTGCAGACTAGTTTTATCATTTTGCATTCACACCAGCAATACCTGAGCGATTCAGTTGCTTCGTATCATCACCAGCACTGGACAATGTACAACGTGTAATTCTAATAGGTATGTAGGGGTATATCACTGTGGTTTTAACTCGCATTTTCCTAATAGCTAATGATGTTGAACATTTTTTCTTTTTTTCTTTTTTTTTTTTTTTTAAATGGAGTCTCGCCCTTTCACCCAGGCTGGAGCACAGTGGTGCAATCTCCGCTCACCGCAAGCTCCGCCTCCCGGGTTCACGCCATTCTCCTGCCTCAGCCTCCGGAGTAGCTGGGACTACAGGCGCCGCCACCACGCCCGGCTAGTTTTTTTTTTTTTTTTTTTTTTTTTTTTTTGTATTTTTAGTAGAGACGGGGTTTCACCGTGTTAGCCAGGATGGTCTAGATCTTCTGACCTCGTGATCCGCCCGCCTCGGCCTCCCAAAGTGCTGGGATTACAGGCGTGAGCCACCGCGCCCAGCTTCATTTGCTTTTTCGCTCTGTGAATGTATTCTTTGGTGAAATGTTCAAGTCTTTTGCCCATGTTTTAATCAGGCTGTTAGATTGCTTATTATTGAGTTTTGTGAATTGTTTATACATTTTAAATGTTAAAGCCTTAGTTGGATATGCAATTTGCAAATATGTTATTTCAGTCTATAGCTCGTGTTTTCATTTTCTTTATGGTTTTTTTTGCAGAGCAAAGTATTTTAGTTTTCACAAAGTCTAATTTACTGAATTTTCTTTTTATGGGTCATGTATTTGATGTTATGCCAAATAAATAAAACCGTTTATTATAACCCCAGGCCACAATAAATTTTCTCTTAAAAGCTTTATAGTTCTTCATATTATTTATAGATCTATGAACCCTTTTGAGGTAGATTTTGTGTAACGTTTAAGAACTAAGTTGTTTATTGAGGTTTTTATTTTATTTTATTTATGTTTTTGCATGTGGATATCTGCTTGTTCAACTTTATTTATTGAAAAGACTATCTTTCTCCATTGAATTGCCTTTTGCACCTATGTAAAAGAATTAGTTTGCCATAGTTATGTGGTTATATTTCTGGGGTCTCTATTCTGCTCCATTGACCTGTGTGTTGACCCCTCTGACAGTCATAATGTCTTAACTATTATTGTCTCCATCTGGGGTGATTTTGCCACACAGGTTACAATTTAGCACCATCTGTAGACATCTTTAATTGTCACGATTTGGTAGGGGATATTGCTACTGGCTTCTAGTGGGTAAAGGTCTTTGATGCTGCGAAAAATTCAATATTGTACAGAAAAGCCCTGCACAATCGCTAGAGTTACTATTCCACAGTGCCTAGGTTGGGAAATCCTCTGTAGCTACATACAAAGTTTTAACATTGGACAACACAGTTTTTCTAACCACTTTTCTTTTGCAAATTGTTTTCACATTGTATTCCCATAGTCTTTCTCTATACATTTTAAAATAAGTTGCTATGTCTACAAAAAATTTCTGCTAAGATTTGGAAAGGAATGGCATTAATCCTACTGATAAATTTGGGGAGAATTTTCATTTTTCTGATGTTGATTAAAATTAATGAATGCAGTATATCTCCATTGTGTTTTATCAGCATTTTGAAGTTTTTAGCATACAGACAACATCTGTGTTTTGTTAGATTTACATATAGGTATTTCATTTCTGTTGCTACTCTAAATGATATTATGTTTTAAATCCAGTTTCCAGTTCCTCATTCAGAAAGAAATACGTTGATTTTTTTCACATTGTGATTGTATTCTGCAACCTTCCACAACTAATTCCTTTTATGTTTCTAGCAATTTTTGTATAGATTGCTTGAAATCTCCTATGAAGATACTTTTATTATCTGTAAGCAGAAACACTTTATTTCCTCTTTTCCAATCTGTGGGCCTTTTTACTTATGTGTCTTGCCTTATTGCATTGGCTAGGACTTCAGTCACTACGTTGAATAATAGTGGTAAGAGCAAACAAACTTATCTTTTTCTGTTTTTTTAAAGGGAAAATATTCAGTCTTTACTCGTTAAGTATGTTGTTAGCTATTAATATTTTTAGATCCTTTTTAATTGGTGTAAAGGAATTGCATTTTATTCCTAGTTTGCCTAGAATTTTTGTCCTTAGTGGCTTTTGAATTTGATAAAATGCCTTTTCTGCATCAATGGAAAGGATTGTGTGTGTGTGTGTGTATGTGTGTGTGTGTGTTCTTTACACTGTTAATATGGTATATTACTTGTTTTGTATTTCTGGAATTAACTCCTATTTAAATAGACATCCTGCTCTTCACTTTGGCTCTGAGAATGGCTATCATAACTGGGACAGAGGAAGGGAGGGAAGGGAGAGAGAGTGAGAAAAGTGGGAGGAAAGGGAGAGGGATAGAGAAAGTGAGGTAAAGAGGGAGAGATGGGAGAGAGACTGATTGATTCATGACATTCCTGGCTGTTTCCTCATGACAGAGGCAGAGGGGAGCAGAGGTAGAAGCTGAGTCAGCTTCTTCCTGGATGGGGACGGCAGGTCCTGTTCTTGTCTCAGCCAGGCTGAGCAGGGAAATCTAGGAGGTGGCATATTAGGGACCACAGATGGCAAAGCTCCTCTAAAGCACAGAGTTGGGAGCATTGGGTCCTAGAGCCAGGCCAACCTGGCTTCAAATTTCTGCTCTGCCACTTATTGGCTGTGGGACCTGGGGCACGTCCTTGGGCATCCGTGAGCCTCGGTGTCTCCACTTGCAACATGGAGATGACAGCACCTCCCCAGAGGCCACTGGACTCCAGAGTCCGCACACTCATCCACCATCCCGAAACTGAAGATCTCCACACTGCCCCCATCCCCAGCCAGGCCTGCTTCCCCTTCCCCCGTGTGCACGCTCGGCTCCTGTTGGCATCAGCATTGCCATCTCAGTCTCACGTCTCCATCCGCTGTGCTTCGGCAGCTGAAAGCCCACAGAGTGTATTTGATTTGGATGGAAACATTGTTGATCCTCTAATTCAGGTCACCCTCCAAGGGAAACTGAGGCACGGGGTGACCTTTCCCAGGTCATTTATCCTGTTATTACTCTGGTTCAAAGAATTTGTTTATTGTACCCAGCCAGGCAGTGCCTACACAGACCTTAAAATCCACATCTTCCAAGTCCCAGTTCTTTCCTCTGAAATGTTTGGCAATCGATGATGAGAACCATGGCACTGTTACTGACTTCAGTGTTACTGCTGTCAGCTGTCACATCTCAGTTGAGACATGCAGACCTGCTTCAGTGGCACACTAGCAAGCACATTGCAAGTGATCAGCTGTTAGATAGTCACTTGGCCAGGCGCCATTTGTATTTTCACCAGAAATTCATTCTTGTTCCATTACTAATCGATTCAACTTTCTGCTCCCAGTCCACGGGCTGAATACTTAGTGATTCTGATGTGAGTTGCAGTTCAAAGGGCATCATTTGTAGCTCTAAGAACAAGTCTCTCATTCAGTGAAATTCCTGTTAATTAACTCTGCCTGTGGCATTTGTTTCTGGGAACCTAATTTGTAAAGGGTCTCCTAAGCTTTCGGTAATTCCAGAGTTCAGGAGGTTCTTTAAGTCCCATTTTTGTGTTGACAGAATTTTCCATCAGTCTCTCCTAATCAGCAAATGGCACCACCATCATCCCAGTGCCTGGAATAAAAATAGAGGAGTCATCCACGGTGCTTCTCCATTTTCAAGCATCATATTCAGTCCATCAGCAAATTCTAGTGGCTGTAACCTCCAAAATATAACCGGAGTTCAACCCCCTACTCTGCCTCTACCGCCAGCAGTGGAGCCCGGCCACCACCATCTCCTGCCGGATGCCTGTCCTGGTCTCTTCCCTGGTCTTCCTGTCCTATCTTTTTTTTTTCCTTTCATAGCATTTAGCACTGTTCAAAATCTTATTACATTTATTTGTTTGCTGACTTTTCTCTCTTAAGGAGAATGTCAGCTCCATAAGGGCAGCTCATGTTTATCTTCATACTTATATTTATTTTATTTTATTTTATTTTATTTTTTTGAGATGGAGTCTTGCCCTGTCACCAGGCTGGAGTGCAGTGGTGCGATCTCAGCTCACTGCAACCTCTGTCGCCCGGGTTCAAGTGATTCTGCTGCCTCAGCCTCCCGAGTAGCTGGGACTACAGGCACCTGCTACCACACCCAGCTAATTTTTGTATTTTTAGTAGAGACAGGGTTTCACCATGTTGGTCAGAATGGTCTCCATCTCTTGACCTCGTAATCTGCCCGCCTTGGCCTCCCAAAGCGCTGGGATTATAGGTGTCTTTGTACTTTTATATACACACCAGCTGCAAGAGAACCTGACGCCTCGTGGATGTTCAACAAATGTATGTTAAAATAAGAGCTGAAAGAGAGACGGAGGTAACAGTTGCAGCCACCTTGGCTTTTTGGATGCCATCTTCTGAGGAGCGTCCCTTCAGCCTGCCTCCCTCTTTCTCTCATTCCATCGCTTTTCTTTTCTCCTTTATTTTTAAAAATATTTATCTTTTCTTTCTTTTTTCTCCTTTCCCTGTCCCTTATCCTCATGTCCACTGCTTTTGCATTTTTCCTATAGTGGTTGCATTTGGGGCTGGTTGATGGGTGGTAGAGGACTAAGGTCAGCTTAACCCTGGTAAAACACATGGGACTTGACGGCAGTGTGTGTGTGTGCGTGCGTGCACGTTCATGTGTGTGTGCGTGTGTGTGTGTGTGTTGGGGGAAGACGTCCATCCCATAAGCATCCCACTAAACCCATGATCAAATACGCAGTGGGTGCCCAGTTGACAACTATTGAACGAATGACAATCTTGAATGGGCTGACTAGACCTAGGGGACGTGGGGAGAGCATTCAAGGCAGGGAAGAACAATTCAAATGCTCTGAGGCAGGACAGAGAGCGCAGGGGACGTGCAGTGTGGCCGGATAATGGGTAGGGGGAAGAAGTTGTTGAGAGGGGCCAGATGCAGCTGGGATCTCAGATGGGTCAGACCGGGAAGGGCCCTGAAGGCCATCAAGATTGGAGTCTGCATCCTGCGCTCAGTAAGAAGCCATATGATGTTAATGCTGGTGGTGCCATAATCAGATGTGAGCTTTGAAAGGATCAAGCCATGTGGCTGCAGTGAGAACAGTCTTCAGGCTTCAGACAGGAACAAGGAGCCCACTGGGAAGCCCTTGCCGCGGGACGTGGTGCTGGCTTGGATCCTGGCAGTGGCACTGGTGTGGAGAGAAGAGGCTGGGTTTAATTAAATGTTTCTCAACTGGAAGGACTTAGGAGCCTCAACGTGGGGGCTCAGGAAAAAAGAGAAAGTAGGGGGCACACATAGGTTTTTGTCTTGAGAACTTGGGTGGATAATCCAGAATGGCAATTGATATTATGCCCATTTTACAGTTGCAAAAATCAAGACCCACAAAGTGGAGAGATTGGCCCAAGACCACACTGCCAGGCCCTTGCATTCTAGTCAAGTATTCCTGGGAATGACATTTAGCATTCATCTTCGATGTGTTCAGAACAAAGCAATTAACCTTCTAGTTCAGCTTTACAGAATTATGTTTTATTGTGGTAAAATACACATATAAAATTTATCATCTTCATTATTTTTAAGTGCACAGTTCAGAGGTATTAAACACATTCGTAATATTGTACAACCATCACCACCATCCACCCCATAACGCCTTTCATCTTGTAAAACTGAAATTCTACATCTATTAAAAATTGGTTTCATGTATCTATATAGATAGGTAGATAGAGATATTCAAAATGTTTTGCTTTACAAACAAAATACAGACCTTACACAAACAGGCTCTGTTGAGACTCATGTTTTCTTTCCTGAAATAATGAGCTTCTAATTCTGGTTTTTGAATAAGGAAAGGAAAAAGTAAGGAAAAAGTAAGGAAAAAGCCTTTCTCAGTCACCCCATGGAGTTTTGAAGTGCCAGTTTTCCAGGCGAGGTGCTTCCCAGGTGGGAGAATATTAGGGGTATCCCAGGTGGCAGAACATTAGACGAATCCCAGGGGGAGAACATTAGTACCTAGGTGGGAGAACATTAGAGGCATCCCAGGTAGGAGAACATTTCTGGGGTTCTGGCCCCACTGGCTGCTGGCGGTGGGTGTCTCTGGAACACAACAGAGAGTGTGTTGTCTGCGACCACAGCCCCTGCCAAGAGCATGGACCTCAGGGTAGAAGAAAGCCAAGAACACTTCTCTGTACAAAGCTCCTGAAACATTTTTTTTAAAAAGAACACTGCAGAATAATTAATCCCAAAGTGTCCATATCCCAATGCCTGGAACCAGTGATTACATTAACTTACATGGCAGAAAGGACTTTTCGGATGTGACGAAATTAAGGATGTTGAGATTAAGGAGACAATCCTGGATTATCTAGGTGGACCCAATCTAATTGCAAAGACTTTTAGATAAAAAAGGGGAGGCAGAGAGTCAGAGAAGGAGGTGTTGTGACAGAAGCAGGGACCAGAGTGACACAACCTGAGGAAGACGGCACTGGGCATTTCTGGCTTTGAAGGCAGATTCTTCCCTGGGCCTCCAGGAGGAATGCAGTGCTGTGGACAGTTGATTTTAGTCTGGTGAAACCTGTTTTTGTCTTCTAACCTCCAGGCTCTCAGATAATAAATGTATGTTGCTCTGAGCCACTAAGTTTATTGTAATTTGTTACAGTACCATGGAAAACTAATAAAAACAGGGTTTAAAAAGTGTGATGCTATTTAAATGTTTATGTTTATTACACCAATGCCTTTAACCCACATAAAAATCACTAACGTGATTCAATAGAAAATTATGGGATTTCTTTTCAAAAATAGAGTTTCCCAAATGTGCAGGGCTGATGTTTCTCTGTGTGCACTGGTGTGTGTGTACTGACCTTTTGTGTCTGATTTCCACTAGTATTATTGGCAGGTCCACGCTGTCACGGCTTTAACTATGGTAGATATCACCTCTGCAAATATCCAATAGATATATGACACTGGGACTCAAGTACGCAGTTAGGTGAGACCATATTCTTATTTTAATGCTGACGAAGTGTTTCTGTGGCTATATACCCTCTGTGTACATGGGGTTATATGGAGATAAGATACAATGTCTATCCTTCAGGTCTTTGCTTAGTTCAAACTCAGGCCAATTGTCCCATCTGACTTTTAGTTCTGACTCCTAAAGGTCTTTGAGCAACTGTTCCTAGCTTGGAAGTGGAACCTACAGTCAGCATGAAGTGGGGTGTGTGTGTGTGTGTGTGTGTGTATGTGTGTCTGTTCAGTTGGAGATATTTGTTTTGTAAGCATCTTGTTTAAAGTAAATGAACCCTGCTCACTATTCATGTGATGACCCAAGTCGCAGTACATAAAGTTCCCCCACCACAGGGAGATGCTAGGAGCTCATGAGTGGGTGGTGTGCCTGGGGCCAGGCTCAGTTTCAAGACACCAGGAGCAGAGGTGGTGACTGGTGAGGAGGCTAGGAAAGCCTGCTCAGCAATACAGGCCAGACCACTTCCTGGACTGGAAAGGTTTAGCAGTAAGAGACCACACTGGCATCTGGTGAGGATCACTGCACCCTAAAATTCCAAGCCTCCTTCTACCTTTTCCCAGTGGAGACCCTTTTGGACAGGGCTCATCAGCCCATAGAATTCCAATCTCATTCTAGTTTTCCCTTCTCGACCTCTAGGGTACAGTAAAAATACCATCCTTCTTGTCTGAGGAGGCTGGGAAAGAATGACAACAGTGCTCTATCTACTCTTTATAGAGGAAACCACAATACTGACCACAGGCTGACTCCAGCTGATGCTGCCAACCACACAGTGGGGCATGACAAGGTGTGATGTGGGAGGCAGGCTCTGGCGCCAGACCACTGTCTCAGATCTCAGCTATGCCACTCGTTTGTTGGATGAATTTGGGTGATGTCACCTTCTGTCTGTCAACTTTCTTATTTATAAAATCGGATTCATATCAATATCTAGTGGATCAGCAACTGTTTGAGACAGGCACATGCACTGCTTATCATATGCTAGCTCTTTGACTTTAGGGCATGTGGACTGATGCCCTAAAGAGCATCTGGACCGATTGTGTCCACAAAATTCTTATGTTGAATCCCTTACGCCCAGTGGGATGGTACGTGCAGGTGAAGGTTTTGGGAGATGAGTAGGCCATGAGGGTGGGGCTCTCAAGAATGAGATTTGTGCCCTTAGAAGAGGCAGGAGACAGATGACCTCTTTCTGCTGTGAGAGGAAACAGTGAGAAAGCAGCTGTCTGTACACCAGAAAAAGAGTCCACACAAGAACCCGGCCATGCTGACACTCCATTTTTGGACTTTCAGCCTCCAGAACGATGAGAAATAAATGTTTGTTTTTAAGTCAATGAGTCTGTGGTATTTTGTTATAGCAGCCAGTATTGACTGAGACAGGTGGGGCTGCATTTCCTTACTGTCTAAGTGCTAGGTGGGGCCATAGAGTCATGCAGTGTTGACCACTGATTTGTGAACAAAAGTAATAACATGTCACTCGTGTTGAAGGGCATTTAATCACCAGTGTCATCCATAGTTTTTTTTTTTTTTCTTTCTTTCTACCATGATGACTAGCAATATTCCAGTTTCACCTTCCTGGGTTTGCTGTGGTAATCGTGTGGTTGGGAATATTCAACTAATCAGTGATTAGTACATAGGTCAAGAAACCAGTGAACCAGAAAAACATCTTTGTGTGTGAAACAACTGAGATTTGCTGTGATCTTTGCTACCAAAGTAGGACTGAGAGATACAATACCTCATAGCATGAGGTAGAGTCAATGAATTAACACAAATAGTGAGCTTTAACAGCACCTGCCACATGACAATGACTTAATCAACTCAACTGTAACCATTATAATTATGTCAGCTAACTGGGGCTCAGTCCTCATTTTTTATGGTGAGCCTGGCCTTTTTCATCATTGTTGGATGGAGACCATGGAGAATAAAAACCAATTGTTCAGAGAAATTGTTGCTCAGAAAAATCTCTGTTTCCAGACTAGGACAAGGGTCCTGATCTGCAGTCTATGACCTGTTGGTTGTGCCTGTACCTACCATCGTCAGTGGAAAGGGCTCTACACAAAGGGCTGGGAGGCCCAAATTGTGTCACCTGAAGAGGCACCCCTTAAACTGTCTGAGTTTTAGGGTCCTGAGCCAAGGTGTGCAGGGATCAAAGTAGGTGAGTTCTGAGGCCCAGGTGTGCCCAGACTATGGTTTCTAAACTGTTCTATGAGTTTCATGCAACAGATTCAGATTCTCACATCAATAGACAGCAGCATTGCTTTCATCAGTTTTCTATGTTGTAGATATTTCTAAGATTTGGTTTGATTAAGGTGAAACCATTGTGTTTAATGTTTGATAGAAGTGTGGTGTTATGCGAAGAGCATGTGTAAAGCCTGAAAAACACAGATACAAATCCTGGCTGTGCTGCTTTTCAGCTATGCCTGCTCAGCTAAGACTTGTAATCACCCTGAGCTCCAAGTTATTCATCTCTAAAACCCAGTAAGTAAATTTATTTAGCAATCTATTTGAGACACTAAGTGTGATGCTGTTTTACGTAGAGTGCCCATAGAAGTCTTTCATGGAAGCATGAGATGCTATTTCAGCAAGACTCAAAGGAAGTGCAAGAATGAATATAACTAGTATTTTGGAGAGATCCATTCCAGGAATTGGAAACCACAATTAGCAAGACCTTGAAGTGGATGCCTATTTGGTGTCTTAAAGAAACCGCAAGGAGGTCTGTGTGACCAGGGCAATATGGAGAGCCACAGAGGGATGGCAGAGGAGGCGATGGGTATAAAGTGTGGACAGATCATGCACAGACAATGAAATGGGAATGATTATACACAGGCATTTCAGCATTCCAAGAATTCAATAACACAGTAACTGTTGAATACCTAGCAAGGCCCCTGTCTTCCAGAGAAGAATAGGATTAGAACAAGGGCACTGAGTGAGCAGGACTCAGGTTTGAAATGATTGCTGTTATTGGTCAAGTGGCTGCATGATTGAGTGACTATTAGCTTGAGCTCGACTTATAGGAGAGAGGCACTATCAAATGCTGAATAACTTCAAACTTCAAGGCTGTGGGAGCACCATAATCACAAAGGGAGGAGGCTCAATGTTGGCATATATAAGGTTGCACAGAGACTGCTGTATTGTGGCAAGGACCATGCATGTGGCTTGCTGCCCAAGGTGAGTTAATGATGGCATAAATGAAGTGACTCAAAGACTATTGCACTTTACACTTTATACCGCATCAAGAACTTGCACATGCACTTGTTGCCTATGAGTTAGGTAAGAGGAACCTTCTGGAAATTATCTGTAGTTTGCAGGTGGAATAAATCTTTTCATATCCGCTGCAATGGTTGTAGCCATGAGAATCCATGAATCATTTAGAATACATCCTCAGAACATGGAAGATGGCCATAAAAGGTGAGCTTGCTTTCCTTTCCCAATCATAACACATAGAATGATGTCCATTGCACTGGCCTGCTGATTAGGAATTCTTCTGGTCATAACACTCTGAGTTTCCTTTGATAAACCATCTCTTCCTGGCTCTTGGACCATGCGGTTTAGCTGGTGATGGTTCTCATCAACTTGCATATACCATCTCTCTAGTCACCGTGATTGGTTCACATCATCTGGCCTATGATGGTCCAGTGATTATCAGTCCCAAGGCTATTGTCAGAACAACCAAGCTTCCAGCTGCCATCTTCCTATGAAGGGAGATCCTGCCTGAGAGGAACACCCTCACAAAGGAAGCACTGGCAAAAGATGAAGAGAACAAATTCCCGGTCGAACTTTGAATCCTTGGATTCATCCATACTTAAAGCTATCTCTGGCATGTTCACTTACAAGAGTTTATGAATTACTATTTTTCGATTATGATAATAAATGGATTTTTTTCTCTTGTGATCAAAAGAATCCTGACTTGTAATGGTTTCAGGACGCTAGAAACAAGATATGTTTTTAAAAAACAGTTTCATTAAGATATAATTTGCCTACAGTGAATTTCATCTTTCTTAGGTATACACTTCAATCAGCTTTACAAATGTTTACAGCTTTGTAACTACTACTTCCCAGAGGATGTATAATATTCCCATCATATCCCCCAAATCTCCCTATGATCTTTTGATGGAAATTCCTGTTCCATAACTCCAGACACAGGCAAATGTGATTTGCTTTCTGACAAAGTTTTGCCTTTTTCTAACACTTCATATGTAAGAAATAAATGAAATCTTCATGTTTGTACTCTTTTGCATCTGACTTCTTTTACTTTGTAACGTTTTAGACATCCATCCATGTTGTTGTATCAGTAAATCCACTCTTTTTATTCTGTTCTATTGGAACATGTTATTATGCTATTCTTTGTTTCTTGTTAAAATTGGCTGTTAATTGTTATCTTGTTTCTTTCTATGTTATGTGTCTTAATACTTATTTATTTTTTGGCTGAGTTCAGCATTTTCTCTTTCTCTTTGGTGCTTTGCAGGTTGACTACGATGTGCCCTGATGTGGTGTGCTTGTGTTTAAAATAATTGAGGTTTGTTGCACTTCTTAGACCTAGACATTAACATTTTTCTCCAAATTTAGTGAGTTTTGACTGTTATTTGTGTATTTCATTTTCCTTTCCTTGTCTCTTTCTCTCTTCTGGCCTTCATTTGGCCTCGGATAAATTACATGGATGTTGGGCTACCTGGTATTGTCTCAAAGATCCAAGAAGGCTTGCTAATCTACTTTTAATATTTTTCTATTAATTCTTAAGATATAATTATTTTCCTTAAGGTATATTCAACTTTACTAATACATATTTTCAACATCTCAATATGTTGGTGAGTCAATATAGTAAATTTTTCATTTTTGTTATTTTGCTTTTTTAACTCTAAAATTTATATTTTTGTAGTATACATTTCTCTGTTACAATTGCTTTCTCTCATAGATACAATTTTTCCTTTATTTCTTTGAATATGTTTTTTCTTTCATTATTTGTATATATTTACAAAAGCTTCTGTAAATCCATGTCTGCTAACTTCAGCATCTGGGATCAGGCAGGATCTTTTTCTATTTACTTTTACTTTTTGAATTATGGTCTACACTTCTCTGTCTTTTAAAATGTTCTCTACTTTTTGATTGAAAAAGATAACTTTGTAGACAACAAAATGTAGCAACTGTAGACTACGTTTCATTTGTCTGTGGATTGTTAAATTTTAAATTTACTTTTGTTTTAGTTAACAGTTAACCTGCCTAGATTCAAACTATGAAATCTGCCTCATTTTTTTGCTGGGTTTTCTACCTGGATTTTTACTGGTCTTCCTTATGCCTTTGTATTTTATCATTTAAGCAATGCCTGGAGCAGAATTTGTATTATGCTTTGATGTCCCCCACTTTATGTGATTTCCTATTTTTCTTTTGTTGCCCCTAGATTTCAGTTTCTCTGAAAGTCTCAATTTCTGTTCTCTAGATGGCATCATAAATTAAGACATAAAGCACTGATGACTGGTTATGATTATTATCACTGAAGATCTCCTTTAAACTTCTCATTAGGCAACAACATTAATTAGCCCCAAGGAATTTTAAAAAATAAAGCATTTAATGCCAACTACATATGTAAATATCACATCATCAGATTTTTGACAACTGTTGTTACATGGTGTCTATCACTGTAGCTATAAAGTATGCTTGTTGTGATAAGCAAAAAGTATATTGGAACAGCTGCCAAGCATGTTTAAGTTTAATCTCTGTTATTAATTAAGACTAATGCTTCTCAATGACTCTGCATCCCCAAAGGCTCAGAAAATCACTCTTCCTTTCATAACCTGCTATGTGAGTTGAGGAGCTTTTCATGAATGTGCTCATTCATTTTATCACCAGTAGGAAGTAGCTGCATTTGTTCCTGTTTCAGTACGGAGAGAAAGTAGAAAAACATGCAAGCAGTCCCCATTTCAAAAGTGAATTTCAGCTCTCCCTGTGCATAAGAATTAAGCACAAAGAAGTTTAAAATATTTTAGATATAGTTAATTGCTCTATTATCTTGATCTAAAGACCCATGGGAAACACAAATATGAATGAATGCCTTAAGCACTTCCATGGGAGCCAATTTTTTATTTTATTTTTTCACTTCATATTTGGCATGCTTTGCGATGTTGACTACTTATCTTCTATGTTGTCATTTGCTCCCTCAAAAACTGAGGTTCTGATAAAATGAATGATCATCACTATCCAATACATCTTTTCAAATAGTACTGATCCACCAATAACAGATTTAGAACATTCAAAATAACAAAAATAAAATTAACACCATACATAGTGTTGCAAGGTATGGCAGGAAATTTTGAACACAGGTGTTCTTGAACTTTCTAGAAAAAGTAATTCTGCCAATTCTGTTTGTTGCCTGTCAGCTCCAATTCCACCAGTCCCTCCTTGCTTTATGGTCTTGGAGCTGGACCCTGTAAACGTTTCTCCTTTGTCAGTTGATGCAATATTGGCCTTTTCCAAAGGGGAGGCAGCAAAGAGACAGTGAAAGGAACAGCTGAGGAAGGGCTCTTCTTCCTGATTACAGTGTCTTCTTTCTGTTCCTCTGGCCTAGCTCCCAGCAGCCTGCAAAGGCCTGGTGGTGTTCATTGTTCAGTGAGTTTCACTGGCCCACCAGTGGGTAACTCTGCTCATTAGCTGGGAACAAGCTCTGGCCCAAGACACTCAGCAAACTTCTCAACCAGGCAATAGGGTACAGCCACGTCAGCCCAATGAGGTCTGAATTTCAGCTTGGGAGGAAGTACGCTTTATATTTTTTTACATTTTGGGTATGTTCCTTTAGAGCTACAGGTAGTAGCTGCTCTTTCCATTTATTATTCCTGTACAATGAGTAGCTGCTCCTTCCATTTATTATTCCTGTACAACGAGTAGCTGCTCCTTCCATTTATTATTCCTGTACAACGAGTAGCTGCTCCTTCCATTTATTATTCCTGTACAATGAGTATTCAAAAATTAATGGAAAATTCATATTTATGGAAAAATTATGTATGGATTTCAAACCATTTTTTCTATCAAAATAAACTCCTACTGACTTTTTAATAGCATAACTGAGCAGGATTTAGTTTAAGCAGCAAGAATAAAAAAACATCAGTTTGAGAAAAAGCCTCTGTGAGTGCAACATGAATTCTGCTAACATTGAAGCAAAAACAAACATCAAATTTATAGTGAAACTTGGGTGTAAGAATGGTGAGGTAATTGATACTAAAAAACATTTATGGGAATAATGCCTAAAAGAAATTAGCAGTTTACAAATGGTTAAATCATTTTAAGAATGAACAAAATGATACTGAAAATAAAGCCCACAATGGCAGACCATCCACATCGATTTGCAGGAAAAAAGTTCTTTTTGTTAGTGCTCTAATTGAAAAGGACTGATGATTAATGACACAAACAGCAGCTACCACCATAGACATCTCAAGTGGTTCAGCTTACACAACTCTGGCTGATGATTACAGTTGAGCAAACTTTCCAATCAGTGGAGTCCAATCAGTGGATGCCAAACTTTGCCCAGATCAGCCACAGAGAACAGCAAAGCTTTCATTCATTGGAAATTTTAAACAAATGGGATCAAGATCCCGAAGCACTGCATTTAAGAATTGTAACAGGAGATGAAACATGGCTTTACTGGCACTATCCTGAAGATGAAGCACGATCAAACCAATGGCCACCAAGAGGTGGAAGAAGTCCAGTCACAGCAAAAGTGGACTGATCAAGAGCAAAGGTCATGGCAATAGTTCTTTGGGATGCTGAAGGCATTTTGCTTGTTAACTTTCAGGAAGGCCAAAGAATGACATCAACTTATTATGAGAGTGTTTTAAGAAAGGTTGCCAAAGCTTCGGCAGAAAAACACCCAAGTAAGCTTCAATAGAGAGTCCTTCTCCGCCATCACCATACAAAGCTCCTGCTCATTCCTCTCATCAAATAGGGGCAGTTTTGCAGCTGAGCATGATGGCTCACATCTGGAATCCCAGTACTTTGGGAAACCTAGGTGGGATGATTGCTTAAGCCCATGAAGTTTGAGACCAGCCTGAGCATCATCGTGAGATCCTGTCTCTATAAAATAATAATAATAATAATGATGAGAAGAAGAAGAAGAAGAAGAAGAATTCCTTAACCGGGTGTGGTGGTGAGCATCTATAGTCCTAGCTACTTGAGAGGCTGAGGTGAAAGGATTGCTTGAGCCCAGGAGTTTCAGGCTGCAATGAGTTACGATTGTGCCACTGCACTCCAAACTGGGCGACAGGGAGACGCTGTCTCAAAAAAAAGAAAAAACTAATAATCAAAATAAAAAATAAGGAAAAATGGCAATTTTGCCAGTGTTTCCATGGGAGATCATTAGGCATCTACCTTACAGTCCTGATTTGGTTTCTTCTGACTTCTTGTTTTCTAAAACTAAAATAAAAATCTATATTTAAAGGAACCTATTTACCTGTTTTTCTTCAGTTCATAATGTGAAAAGACTGCATTGACATGGTAACACTTCCAAGACCCTCAGTTCTACAGGGATGGACTAAATGTCTGACATCATCTCTCACAAAAGTGTCTTCAACTTGACGGAGTTTATGCTCAGAAATACAGTTTATATTTTTTACTTTTATTTTTTAATTTTGTTTTTCCACAAACTTTTTGAAGTCCCCTTATATTCCGAAGAGTTTTCATCCCTTTCAATAGATAATTTTTATATTAAAAGCTTAATGTTCAAGCTAGTGATGTAGTGTCTGTGTCCTGACTGGGGCATGATTGTTACGAACACGTATGAACACATTCCGCAAATATATGCATTTTCCCACTATGAATTCTCATTTATCTGTTGTATTTAAACATATTTCCCAAGGCCATTTGTAAGTTACATTTTTGATGAATCGAAGAATGATCTTTTTAAAGCTGGACTTAAGCAAGGTAAACACTTGAAAAACATTCCATGATTTAAACTGATGGTTTTGGTACTTTAATGGGACTCAGAAACACCTGGGAACTTCATTTAAAATGTAGACTCCCGGGCTTCCCTCCCAGACAGATGTGTGGGAGAGGGGGTGAACAGGAGCCAGCATTTTAAAAAGTATTTCAAGCGATTATGACGTAAGTTGTTACTGGACCTCAGGCTGATGTTACTGTGAAGTCAAGTGACAACTTTTGTCAGAATCACTTGAAATACTCACGACAATTCATTCAGGTTCCTGGCATTTTGAACAAACGATTGCACAAAATGCACAAACAAAGCAATAAAAGAATGAAGCACTGAAAGCAGAAATTTACTGGAAAGTACAAAAGTGGAGATTTACTCTATAGAATTTTCTGGGGTTTAAATACCCCCTGGAAGTTTCCCATTGGTTACTTGGTTACACCCAACTCAATGAAGGAGTGGCCTGGGACCAGTCTGATTGGTTGCAGTAGGTGACCAATCAGAGGCTGAAGTGAAGTTACAACGTTAGTCCCCATGCAAACGTCCAACTGGTCACAGGAGGGGACCAATCAGAGGCTGAAGTGAAGTTACGAAGTTACAGCCCTATGTAAATGAAGACTAGGCCTGTGACCAGTATGATTGGTTGTGGAAGGGGACCAATCAGAGGTACTTTCCATTTCCCATCCGCAACACAGAAACGGGGGTCGGGTTGCAAAGGTAGTAGCCTCTGATCCTTTTGTTACTTGAATATGGAAAGGTGGGGTTTTCCTTTTGATTCAGTTCTAGGAAGTCAGCATAAATTGGCCTTAGGTTCCCTGCTTCCAAACCCTATTCTCCTGCTTCACTGAGATCTAATTAAAATCTGAATTAATCATTAAATGACCTTCCTGCATAAATGTTTGTTTTTCCACATAATCCTTGCAGTCGCCCTGTTAGGTGTCTTAGGCTCGTTTCACTTCTCTGTTGCTCAGAACAGTATCTCCTAGGCAGATGGGTTTGAGAGAGACCTATCCCAGGATTTTTAATTCCAGATCCAATTTCTTTTTCCCACTAAACAACACTGCTTTGCTACTGTACACTAAAACCACCTCTCTGTTCCATACAAATGACACAAATGAACTGTCAGGGAAACAATTCTAGTTTTGTTTTTTCCTGATTGTGAAAGTGACTAATGTTTTTGTTAAACGTGGAAAATTACAAAGAATAAAATTTTAAAATATCTATTTTCCCACTGCCTTGAGATAATCACAATTAACTTTTGACGAATTTATTTTAGTTTCTTCTCTGCATCTATCTTTTTCTCAACAAAATGAAAGCATATTTACTATGGTTACCATTCTTGACATGTTGCCTTTTTAACATATACAGCTATATTGGTTAAGTTCAGTGGTTTAAAAGAGCAGTCTTTTTGTCTTTTCTTTTCTTTTTTTTTTTTTTTTTTGTGAATCTTTCCTACAGATGATCCAGGTGAGTTCATCCTCGGGACTCAGCTGGGGTGGCTCGTGCCACCTGTCTCACGTCCTTCTCCTGGGACAGCAGTTCAGCCTGTGTCTGTCTCTCAGGATGATGACAGAAGCACATGAGGGCCAAGAGAAATAAATGAGACTCCTACAGCTAAGGTTCAGGACAGGCGTGCTGTCTCCTCTACCTACCTGTCATGGGCCAAAGCAAATCACTTTGGAAATTTTAAGTTTCCAAGCAAATCAACAGGGTTGAGCCAAAAGTCAGAGGGGTGGAAAGTACATCCAGTCCTGAGGAGGCTCATTGGTGTATGCTTAGATGGAAGAACTGAGGCCATTTCAGTCTGCTGTAACAATATATTGCAAGCTTTTCTCTCGCGTTACTAATACCTTTCTAAATATGATTTTAATGACATATGATATCTCACCATTCAGCTGACATGCATCATTTGGCTAATCCTTCTATTGTTGGGTATTTAGAATATTTATTTTTTTATACCATTAACAATGCTGCAGTGAATATCGTTTTACATATTTTTGTTCATGTCTCTGTTTGTTTCCTTAGGGTGATTTATTAAAATGAATTACCAGATCACTTTGCATAAGCAATGTTAAGACAGTTACTAAATATTGACAAAGTTTTCTAGAGCAAGACTGTGTTAACTGACTTTGAAATAGATAGTATAGGAAATGTTCCTTTCACTATACCCTCCCTGACGTAGGATATTACTTTATAAAACATAAGTCTTTACCAGCTCAATAGGTAAAACATGGTATTTCAGTTTAATGTTCACTAGTTTTAATTCTGAAGATCTGAGTGTGCTTAGCCATATGTATAAAAATTACCTGCGCAGTGGTTCATGCGTGTAATCCCAGCAGTTTGTGAGGCCGAGGCAGGAGGATCACCTGAGGTTGGGAGTTCGAGACCAGCCTGACCAACATGGAGAAACCCCGTCTCTACTAAAAATACAAAAAAATTAGCCAGGTGTGGTGGCATGCACCTGTAATCTCAGCTACTCGGGAGGCTGAGGCAGGAGAGTCTCTTGAACCTGGGAGGTGGAGGTTGCGGTGAGCTGAGATCACGCCATTGCACTCCAGCCTGGGCAACAAGAATGAAACTCCATCTGAAAGAAAGAAATTACCTGGAGCCTCAGTGTCCAGTCTACATCGTTAACAAGATTGTTCCCTCATTTGTTCATTCATTCAACACCTATCAGCGGGGCACCTCATCTATTCTAGGAACTGGGGATATAGAACAGAAAAAAATTAACAGAAATCCTTGGCTCTGTATAGAAAGACGGTAGACCCAATCTATAAATAAAATAGATAGACTGTTAGACAAGTTGCTAAGGAGTAAAATAAAAGCAGAGAAGCATGAAATAATATTTTGATATGTAAAGATTCATTTTTCGGGAAAGTTGCCCTGAAAAAGTCAACTAAAAATGTAAGGAAATGGTTAAACAAGCCCTGCCAACACCTGGAGAAAGAGCAGTCCAGTAGAGAGTGTGACATGTGCCAAGGTCCTGAGGCAGGAAAGGGTCTGGTGTGTTAAAGGAACAGTAGGGAGACCAGTGAGACCAAGGGGAGAAGGAGGAGATAGGTCTGAGAGTAGGAGAGATGGGGAGAGACTGTGTTGAACATGGGAGACCACATTATAGACTCCACTTCTATAAAGGCTTTGACTGTGTGTGTGACATGGTTTGAGAAGAAGAGGCTGATAGACATTTTAACAGGATTACTCTGCTGTCAAGCAAAGGCCGACAAGCAATAAGGGCAAAAGCTGGGGCTACTTTGGAGTGCACCGCAGTGATTGAGGCAAAGATGACAAGGGCTTGGGTGAGGGAGGAAGCTCTGGAGGTAGAGGCGGTGAGAAATGTTCAGATTCTTAATTCATGAAGGTAGAGACGAGATTTGCTGATGGATATCATCTTAGGTGTAAGAGAATGAGAAATGAAGATTTTATTTTTCTTTTAGAAACAGAAAATATAGAGCTGCAATTAATGGAGACCAGAAATCTTACAGGAGAATTGATTCGGGCAGGGTTGGAGGGACATTCATCTATGGCAGGGGCCAGAGAACTAAAGCCCATGGACCAAGTCTGGTCCACCATGTTTCTGTAAATAAAGTTTTATTGGACTGATATGGTTTGGCTCTGCGTTCCCACTGAAATCTCATCTGAAATTGTAATCCCCACGTGTTGAGGGAGGGAGGTGATTGGGTCATGGGAGTGGTTTCCCCCATGCTATTCTCGTGATAGTGAGTGAGTTCTCATGAGATCTGACGGTTTTGTCAGTGTTTGACAGTTCCTCCTTCACTCACTCTTCTCCTCCTGCCGCCTTGTGAAAAAGTTGCCTGCTTCCCCTTTGCTCTCCGCCTTGATTGTAAGCTTCCTGAGGCCTCCGCAGTCAGGTAGAACTGTGAGTCTATTAAACCTCTTGTCTTTATAATGACCCGGTCTCAGGTAATATTCTTTATAGCAGTGTGAAAACAGACTAATACATGGACCACAGCCATGTCTCTTTTTTTATGTATTGTCTATGGCTGTTTTCAGCCACAACAGAATTTAGTATGAGCAACGGAGGTTCTACGGCTTGCCAAGATATTCACTAAATAGAAATAGTCACTACTGGTTCCTTGTAAACTCCTGATCTACAGAACTGACATAATTATTCAATGAACTGAGTCATTTAAAATTTTTAAATGGGGTCATTTATGAAATTTAAAAGTATCCTATGTGTAAAAATGTGGAAATAATGTTGGAGGTTGCATTGTGGAAGCATTTTTTTTTTTTTCAGGAAAAAATTGGATTTAGAAAATCATATTCAAACCTGCATGTCTATATATGATTTTTTAAATGAATGGCCACTGTTCGGTTTGTGACTGTAGGTCTGTGTCTTCAAATGAGAGAAAAGCTATCTCTGTCAAGAATGACAAATGGGTCCTTTGACTCTCTATGGGCTTCCAGGTTCCTCTGTCAGAAGTAAACTTCCAATTTTCTCTTCAGTTCTTTGCAGTAATAGGGCCTGCCACTTTGTATTATATATTAATACCAAAGATCATTTAAAACTTCATCTGATAAAATAACCTGTATAATTTTCTCCTGGTAAAAATGAGAAAAAAAATAATGACCACCATATTAGATAACGGCACCATATTATTGGAAGCTGACTCTAAACTCCTGGCGAAAATGCAGATGAAGAAAGTCACCTGCTTGTGTTTTTCTCCTGGACTAATGCAGAGTATTGAGTGAACCTAGAGGTTCACGGGTCACCGTGAGTGACTGCACATTTTCTCAGGAGAGATGAAGAGCGGGGTGCCCTGTGGTCTGAGCTTTGGGTAGGGCAGGGTGGAGCTGCCTTAGCCTCGCTCTGTGTCTAATCACGTCATGGGGACAGCATAGTTTGGAGTTGTGATCTAGACAAAGCAGAGTTCTGACCCCCTCAGAGAGTCATTGTATGATGCAATCCCATCCAAGGAAAATCAAAAGTAGCCTTGCAAAAGCCATCTCATCACGCTCCCAGGACCCTCCCCATGCCTTCCCTCACCAGAAGGGGCTCCCTCCTTGTGTTCAGCTCACACTTCCCAGAATGTCACTGTTTTATTTCCCTAAAAGATTTGTGGCATCTGCTTTTTGGATGATGAGTTAACCTCATGATGTGGATGAACTTCTAGCTCAGTAGCCACTTTGTGTGATGAAATCCATTTTACAGTTTTAGAGTATAAAACGTCTCAGTGGATAAAGCCCCAGGGGGATGGCCTGGGGAATCATGAGCACATTCCTCCAGTAGAGGTCAGTGGAGGGGCACAGGGCCATCCAGCCTTGCTGCAGTAGGATCAGGTTCTATCCCTACCGAGTGGCCGCCCAGCCTACGCATGTCTGAACACGCTCAGGACTGCTGAGTAAGGTTGTGCAAGTTGTGCACTGCCCATGGACATGTTTAAGGCAATGTGATTCACATCTTAGACATTGTAGATGTATGAATTTGGTAGGACAGCTGTACAAAAGATGGCAAGAAAGCGTCTTGTTCTACCCAAATTGATACATAAGGACAATTTTGTCAGGGATGGAAAAGGCACTATTTTCTAATTTGTATAGGCTCTTTAGGGACTATCTCTATGTCATTAGGGCACAGAATGTGAAAGCCAAAGCTCCCGAGTCCCTAAAGAACCAAAGCTCCCAAGTCCCTAAAGAGTACAGCTTTTCTGCACTCAATACCCTTTAGGGAATGTACTATTTCCTGCAGTGGCCCGGAACAGTCATTCATTCAACAATATTCAATGAATGTTAAATGAGACCCCAGTCCCAGGGCTGGGCTGCAGGATGGGATGGAGAGCAAAAGGAACAAAGAGCCCAGTCCCTATGATCTAACAGAAGGCTGACACGAAGCAACCAAGAACACACTTGATGATGTGAGTGCAATTCTGGCTATTGTGGTGGTGCGGTCACTACCAGGCCAGTCTGGGGTGTTATGAGAGCAGAGAGTGGGGGTATGAGCAGATCTGCTGGGGCGGAGGGGAAGCTCTGAACATTGAGAGGAACACTGCACCAGAGGTTGGATAGTTCAGGTCTGGTGGGTCTTAGAAGGAAAGCCGTGAAGGCTGAGGGTCTCCCCGGGTTGAGAAGAATCATCCCAGAAGGTACTATGAGTTTACACAGTGAACAAGCCCAGTGTTAAATAAAACTGAAGCATGTAGAGAGAAAATTTTAATTATCTTTCAACCTTCATGATTAGTAAAGAACAGAGACTCCTTTGGATTCTACTGTGTATTTAATAATTCTAACATTTTCCAGTATCCCTTTTTAACAGACAAATAGTAGCCCTTTGACACAACAGTGAAAGTGAGAGACTCATCACTTTCCTAAAATTAAGGCAATGGCACTAGTTGCACCCCCACCTCCCACCACCTCCATCAACACACACAAAGCAGGAAGGAATAGCAAGATTTATTACATAACAAAGTTTTCTGGGGAGATGAGGGCAGATTTACAAGCAGCTGCATAAACGTTTTGGGAGCACAGAGGAAGATGGCCAGCTTGGGTTATATCCTGGCTAGGATAGGGCTTTCTTGTGGTACCAGGACATACGTGGTTCAAACTTCATGCCAGAACCACGAGAAGCAGTGCACAGGCGTTTTTGCTTGCGGGTTCTGATGTGGGGCAAGACAGGGAGAGGAAAGAGTGAGGACTGATAGCTTGATAAAAGATTCAGGCTCTTTTCACATTAGTAGTAGTTTAGTGAAAACAAGGATACTTTGGCGGGCCCACTTAACCACCCAGAAAATATCTGCTCTTCTGCCAATATTTGGGCTTTCTAAATCCTGACAATTCATTAAGGTCTGGGGCCAAAGAATATAGGCTGGTCACTGCTGTGACTTCTTAGGACCAAAAATGGCCCAGAGCCTGGATCTGCCCATTTATAAGGAAGTCACTAGCAGTCCTGGCTTGAAATTCATTTCCCTAAGCACAGGGAGCAGGGGATAGCTGGATTAGAGAATGATGCCCTCATCAACACTGTCAGACGGTGCACATGAAAGACCCACACAGGCCCTCCCCAGGTGTGGACGAGGGCACTTGTTCTGGGTCCTAAATAGCACTGTAGAACAGTGGATGACGGTGCTTACCCAGGGCAGTTTGGAATACACAGCTGCTAGCTGCAAGGCAAGAGGGTCCTGAGAAGCTTAGGACTACCTCTGTGTCATTAGGACACAAAATGCGAAAAGTCAAAGCTCCCGAGTGCCCCTCTCATGCAAAGGTCCTTAGGAAGCTTGTGAGTTACCTGCCAAGATGGAGCTCAGTTTAGAGAGTACTGCTAACTTCTCAAGTACAGGCCAGGGCTGCCTACTGCTGCAGAGACAAGGTGGGTGAACAGGAACCATTTAACATAAGTGGGTCCCTATATATTTTACCAGGACTAAAACCTCTTCCTCTGAGGAAGAGGCAAAGTAATATTATTACTTATAATAACTATTACCACTTGTTGAACATGTACTTGAAGCCAGGAACTGTGTTAAGCAGTTCATTAGTCCATGAATTCAAACTTTCAACCAATCTTAGATATGCATCTACTACATGCCAGACAATAGGTACTGGGCATACAGTGGTGAACAGGAGGAGAGAGGAAGGGAGCTGGCCCTGGCCACACAAAGCTGGCATTCTAGTGGAGGAGACAGACAATCAGGCAGAAAAACTGATGTGATTTAAGTCTGGCAATGAGATGGGGAAAGACGTTATGAAGAAAAGATAGGAGATAAGGGAGTAGAGAGAGGGTTGGATGTGGGTGGGCTGAAGGACTCTAGAGAGGGCATCTGGGAAAACCTGTCAGAGGGAAGTGCTGTTGGTGCTGAAACCTGCACAAAGAGGGATGAGGCATGCCGAGATCTGAGGGTAAAGGGTACCAGGCAGAGGGAACGAAAAATGTAAAGGCTCAGAAGAAGGACAAGGATAGTGTGTCTGAGTTTACGTAGACTCTGGCATTTAATCCTCACATTGCTGTAAGAATATAAGACCCATTTTCGAATAATAAAATGACATCTCGCACAAAGTCACCTGGTTAGTGGTAGGCCCAGAATTCTAGGTCAAGAATGATCCTACAGTTTGTTCCCTTTGCTACAGTGCTGTAGCACAGGTTGGAAAACAGAGTACGTCTTACTTTTCATTAAGAGAAATAATAATAATAATAATTCCTCAACAGAAATATTTACTGAGAATAGAGAAGATGCAAGTTCTTGCCCTGAGAAGATTTTGTAATCTTGAGCCAGCCAGACGCCCTCATGGCCTCAGCTTCCTCCTCTGTGTGATGGGGATGCTGGGACCTTCCCTGCTGACCTCCTGGGGATGCTGTGACCCTCTTGACATGAAGGTGGTGTGAACAGCATGGTGGCTGTGGAAGCTGAGTCCCCATTACTTTCAGGGCAGGGAGGAGAGTGGCAGGTGTAGTTAGGCGAGGAAATTGCTGGAGTCAATTATGTAGACTGGGGCTCCGGCTCTGCCACACACAGGAAGGCTGGCTTCCTCTGATGGAGACACACGAATGACGGCTGCACATTAAACGAGGCAGTGGCTGAATTCAGCCCATTCTTGTTCCTGAGTCCACCTGCAAATTAGATGAGACAGGAACCTGTGGGCGGCTCCACATGTGAGAAAGAACCCAGTGGACAGGACTGGGAGCCCCTGGTTCTAAGTTTGAATCCGGCACCACCAGTCTCTCTGGGCTCCCACTTCTTAATGTGAGGGTCACTCCCAAGTCAGAGGCCACGGCCAGCATCAGACATGAGGTCAGCAGAGGGCTTGGGGTCAGGGAGGTTGTGCTTTCCCAGTTACAGGAAGTCCCATCTGATTGGTCCAGCTGTGGTCATGTGCCAGACCATGAACCAATCACTGGGGTCCAAGGAATGCCAGGTGCTGATTGGCTGCTGGCTTGGGTCCCGGAAGGCATCTCCAGGGTGGGGTCAGCTCCAGCCTGAAGTGGTCAGAGGGAGGTCAGGGGTCAAGTTCCCTGGACGGAAGAGAGAGCAGATTTTAAGGCCAGTGTTTATCTGATCTTAGGTGTCTGAACATAGCCAGTGTTCATCTTGAAATTGGTAATAAGTCACTCTTTCCTCTCTCTGTTTGGGGTTATGACCCTTCAAAAATAATTTCCAAAATTTATCAAAACAAATAAATGTTGAAATTACATCAGCTCTGGACATCAGTGAGAACCTCGAACATTACCATCTAGATCACTGAGTTCAGTAACTCTCTAACCTTCAGTCATGCTTCTTCTGCCTCCTGATATCAAAAGCAACTCCTTAAATCCAAGTACCAAGTAAGAGGATGGATTTTTCCCCCACTGGTAATAGTATTAGCTCAAATCAAATGTCCGCACTGCTCAACGGGTACCGCCTTTGCAAAAGAAGTTACCTGACAAGAAATCACTCAGCTGCATTTGGCTTCCTGCTCCCATGTGGGCATAAATATTCTTATTTTCATTCTGTCCCAGATGCTGGCAGAGCCACCATCCATCCCATCATCACGGATGGCCTGGTAGGGTGTTATAAATCAGCTGCCGCAGACCATCAATCCCTTTCCACCCTTCTTTTTAGCCAATGGCACATCCTGGAGAAGTGCTTTTGACAGCGTTGGATTGGAGAGAAGTACTTGTTGGAACAGCAAAGTTAACACTCTCATTTCCCATGAAAATGGGCTAATATTATTTTCTGGACTAACTTTTCAAAGGCACAAATGAAAGCTGATATGGTTTGGCTGTGTCGCCACCCAAATCTCATCTTGAATTCCCACGTGTTGTGGGAGGGACCCAGTGGGAGGCAATTGTCTCATGGCAACAAGTCTTTCCTGTGCTGTTCTCCTGATAGTGAATAAGTCTCACGAGATCTGATGGTTCTAAAAAGAGGAGTTCCCCTGCACAAGCTCTTTTTGCCTGTCGCCATCCATGTAAGATGTGACTTGCTCCTCCTTGCCTTCTGCCATGATTGTGAGGCCTCCCCAGCTGTGTGAACCTGTGAGTCCAATTAAACCTCCTTATTTTGTAAATTACCCAGTCTCTGGTATGTCTTTGTCAGCAGTGTGAAATGGACTAATGCAAAAGCTTTGAGTCCTCCTAAGGCATTTATAGGCTAATACGTATTATGATTCCAGAAAGGAAATGAGAGTTGTATTAATGTTCACTGCCCTAAAAATCCTCTATGCTCATCCTCTTCATCCCTTCCTTCTCCAAACCCCTGGCAACCACTGATCTCTTTACTGTCTTCATAGCTTTGCCTTTTCCAGAACATCATATATTTGGAACCATATGTTATGTAGCTTTTCCAGGCCAGCTTCTTTCACTTAGTAATATGCATCGTTTCATCCATACTTGGAGACATGGCTTGATAGTTCATTTCCTTTTAGTGCTCATTATCGTTGTCTGGATATACCAGTTTATTTGTCCCTTCACCTACCAAAGGACACCTTGATTGCTTCCAAGTTTGGACAGTTATGGATTAAGCTGCCATAAACATCCCTGTAGGTTTTTGTGTGACCTACATTTTCAACTCCTTTCAGTAAATGCCAAGAGGCACAACTGCTGGGTTATATGATAAGAAAATGTTTAGTTTTGTAAGAAACCACAAAACTCTCTTCCAAAGTGGCTGTACCATTTTCATTCCCACTAGCAATAAATGAGAGTTCCTATTGCCCCACATCCTCACCAGTATTTGGTGTTGCCAATGTTTTGGATTTTTGCTATTCTAGTAGGTGTGAAGTGGTATCCGATTGCTGCTTTTGCTTTCGTTTTCCTGATGACATGTGATGTGGAACATCTTTTCATGTGCTTATTTGACATATGTATATCCTCTCTGGTGAGGTGTCTGTTAAGATATTGGGCCCATTTTCTAATTGGGTTGTTTTCTTATACTTGAGTTTTAATAGTTCTTTGTATATCTGATACAATAATTTTTTTTCATACAGGTATTTTGCAAATATTGTCTCCCAGTCTGTGGCTTATTATTTTATTCCCTTAACAGTGTCTTTCACAGAACAGATTTTTTTAATTTAATAAAGTCTATTTTATTAATTTTTTCTTTCTTGGATCACTCCTTTGGTTTAATATCTAAAAATCATAGGCAAACCCAACATTATGTTGATTTTCTTCTGTGTTACCTTCTAGGAACTTTATACTTTTGCATTTTATATTTAGGTCTGTGATTCATCTTGAGTTAATTTTAAAAAGGGTGTAAAGTCTGTGTCTGAATTCATTTTTTGCATGTGGATGCTCAGTTGTTTGAGCAACTTTTGTTGAAAAGACTATCATTTTTAATGGCATTTCCTTTGCGTCTTTGTCATAGATCAGTTGACCGTATTGATGTGTATCCATTCCTTGGGTCTCTAAGCAGTTCTATTGAGCTATTTGTCTATTATTTTGCCAATACCACACTATCTTGGTTACTGTAGCTTTTTTTTTTTTTTTTTGAGACGGAGTCTTGCTCTGTCGCCCAGGCTGGAGTGCAGTGGCCAGATCTTGGTTCACTGCAAACTCCGCCTCCCGGGTTCACGCCATTCTCCTGCCTCAGCCTCCCAAGTAGCTGGGACTACAGGTGCCCGCCACCTCACCCAGCTAGTTTTTTGTATTTTTTAGTAGAGATGGGGTTTCACCGTGTTAGCCAGGATGTTCTCGATCTCCTGACCTCGTGATCCGCCTGTCTCAGCCTCCCAAAGTGCTGAGATTACAGGTGTGAGCCACCGCGCCTGGCCTACTGTAGCTTTATACTGACTCTTGAGATCAAGTTTGTCAGTTCCCCAACTTGATTCTTTTCCTTTAATATTGTGTTAACTATTCTGGGTCTTTTGCCTCACCATATAAACTTTAGCATCAATTTGTGGATATCCACAAAATAACTTGCTGGCATTTTGAGTGGGATTACATCAAATATATAAATCAAGTTGAAAAGAACTGACATCCTGACAATGCTGAGTCTTTCTGTACATGAACATGAAATATCTCTCCATTGATTTAGTTCTTTTTTTCATCAAAACTTTGTAGTTTTCCTCATCAAGATCTCATACGTATCTTGTTAGATTTATATCCAAGTATTACATTTTTGGGAGTACTAATGCAAATAGTATTATGTTTTTAATTTCACATTCCACCTGTTCACTGCTTGTTTGTAGGAAAGTTACTGAAACTTGTATATCAACCTTATATCCTGCAACATTATTATAATTGCCTATTAGTTCCAGTATTCTTTTTTGTTCACTTTCGGTTGATTGTTTCAGATTTTCTACATAGATAATTGTGTCATCTGTAAACAAAGTTTAACTTCTTCCTTCCCAATCAGATTTCCTTTATTTCCTTTTATTCTCTTACTGCGCTAGCTAGAAATTCCAGTATAAAACTGACAAGCAGTGGTGAGGGTGGGCATCCTTGCCTTGTTCTTAGAGGGAAAGCTTCTGGTTTCTCACCATTAGGTATAATGCTAGCTATAGGTTTTGTGTAGGTATTCTTTATTGAGTTGAGGAAGTCCCCCTCTATTCCTAGTATACCAACAATACTTTCGTGTTCGCAAATTATGAATGACTGTTGAATTTTTTTCATATGCCTTTTCTGCATCTGTTGCTATAAGCATGTGATTTTTTTTCTTTTGTAGCCTACTAATACATTAATTGATTTTTTAATGTTGAACCAGATGTGCATACCTGGGATTAATTCCCCTTGGCTGTGATGTAGAATTCTCTTTATACATTGTAGATTTGGTTAACATTTTGTTGAGGACTTTGCATCTATGCTTATGAGACAGATTAGTCCCCTGAGTCTGTGGCCATCAGAAAATCTTGGTGGATATGACAGTGCAGCAGATCCGTGAGGTGCTCCCCTCATTTGGGGGGATGCTCTCCCCAGTGTCCTGTTATTTTGAAGAGGAGCCTCAGTGATGGCCTGGAGCTACTTCAGCCTCAGCTGTACAGTCACAGAACACACCCATCAATAGGCTTTGACTGCACATGCATTCCTTTCATGAAGCCAAAGGCCATTCACTTTTTTCAGAGCTGGAGATTCTCTGACTTGTGAGATGTCAAGACCTTTCTCTCCATTTTTTTGTTCTTGCTTGCTTGCTACTTTTGACTTTCCACCTGCCATTTTCAGTCTGGCTCCCTCCCTGTCGCTGCCTCCCTAGCTCTCTGCCTTTATCCGTCTGCTTCTCACTAAGCATCTCTATCCTTATGCTTTCCTCAGTTTATTTCTCAGCCATTCTCTCTTTCTCTCTCTCTCTCTCTCTCTCTCTCTCTCTCTCTCTGATTGTCTGTTACTGAATCATTTAAGCTTATATGGTCTCTTTACAAGGATATCTGCTTTATTTCTCTCACCCTTCCTCCTTCCTTCTTCATCTGTTTTTCTGCATTGCTTTTCCTTCCATCTTGCTCTGCTCTGCCTCTCTCTGTCTCCATCCATTCATCCATCCATCCATCCATCCATCCATCCATCCATCCGGCCTGACCAAAGGACTGGGAAGCAACCAGAGCCTACACGTAAAGCTCTCACTGCTCACTGCAGTCACCAAGGCACCAGCCAGTTCACAGTAAAACCCCACAGAACAGTTTATTCACATTTAAATAAAGGCATTAATGTGGACTTGAGTTTCAATAGTTCTATGCCTTTTCTCTAGAGTATTTCTCTCAGTGTATTTCATCTAATCAGGTTTAGGTTTTAATTGAACAGCTGTCATTTGCTTGCTGGTTCTGTGGCAACTTGAAGCTTTATTAAATTTTAATTTAGCCAAAATGTATATAAGTAGACTTATTTAAGATAACAAAGTAACAGTCGTAGTTAAGTAGAGCTTTGCTGAAGTGGCCATCCTAAGGCACGAGGAAGGAGTTAGAGAAAATGCTTCTGTAATTGTGATTTACTGTCAGGGCTTGGATGTGTGAATCAACAGGGTCACAAGAATCAGGAGAAGCAAAGGGCACAAGAATGCAGAGAACACAGACCAAAATGTAATCTCTTACGTTCATCCCCTGAGCCCCAACACACATACACACAATCTTCACGGAAACAGAGGGCAGGCTGATTTCAAAATCAGGCGTTCTCGTTCCCAGACCCCATACATGTGCCCTCTCTTCTGTTCTGCTTTTCACACAGCAGATATCGTCCTGGGTTTTCAGCACGGAGATGTCTCATGCCCTTGTGAGGTGTAGAGTCTGTTGTGTCTAAATGGTAAATATCATAAACATAAAAATTATTATATAATTACAATTTTGGTAACAACCATGCAGGGAAGTACATTGAAACCTAGTAACGGGAGTGTCTTAACTCACACCAAGAGCAGACAGACACGTCCTTTTCCTCAGCAGAGGACATACGTGCAGAGATCTGAAGGATGAAAGCACAGCCAGGCGTGTTTATGTGGAGGGCTCTGCGTGTGAAAGCTCAGAAGACATAATTGAGACTGTGCTGTTAGAAGAACTAGGAAGATTGCAGTGAGGGACAGAGAGAAGGGAGCAAAACAGAGCTAGAGAGGTGGGCTGGGAACGGATCACTCCATGTCAGCAGGTTTGGATTTTACCTTACGAGAAGCTGAATGCTGTTAACTTGTTTTCAGCTAAAATAAATAATCTGAATTATATATATGTATGTATATATGCAAATATTTTTTAAAAACATATTTGTTGTAAGGAGACAGAGAAATCAGTTGTCCATGTGAGAGATTATGGCTTAATGTGGGAGTTGGTAGAGTGGATGAAGGATGTAGATAGATTGGAGATAAATTATCATGATAAAAACTACAGAACCACCAAGAGATCATCAGAGGAAGAAAGAAACTACCACTTTGTGTGTAGAAGTACCTGTGTCACTCAGGGGTCCTTGCTCCCAGAGCTCCCAAGATGGTGGCAAGCCTCGTGTTCCCTGACCTGGGGTTCTTGGCCTCACGGATTCCAAGGAATGGAATCTTGGGCCATATGGTGAGCTCTATTAGAAGCCGTGGGTCGTGGAAGAGAACCGTGGAACCCAGTGACTAGTGTTCAGCTCAATTAGAATGAACCTGGGCACTTAGCCGCACAGGAACAATGATAAGCCTTTAGCCCCGTCTAGAGCGGCAATGGGCACCTCGCAGGATCAGAGGCACAGTAGACACCCTGCTGGATCCAGAGGGATGGAAGTCAGCGGCAGTGGTGGACGGCAAGCAAAAGCTCAGCTCCAGCCCCTAACAAACAAGGACCAGAAGAGAGTGCAGTTGCAAGATTTAGTAGAGTGAAAACAGAGCTCCCACACAAAGGGAGGGGACCCAAAGAGGGTCGCCATTGCCGGCTGGAATGCCTGGGTTTATATCCCGATCATTGTCCCTCCCCCTGTGCTCTCAGGTGATAGATGATTGGCTATTTCTTTATCTCCTGCTTTTGCCCAACTAGCTCTTTAGTAAGCTCTCTCCACTACCCGACTGGTCGGGTGTAAGCTAAGTTGCAAGCCCCGTGTTTAAAGGTGGATGCAATCACCTTCCCAGCCAGGCCTAGGGACTCCCATTTGGCCTAGAAAATCCAGTTAGTCCTGTCTCTCAACTGGGTTTGGAGGGAGATCTCTGGGGGTTCTGGAGGTGTCGGGGGAGGTGGGGTGCTGGTGGTCAGCTTGGGTGTGCAGAGTTTGACTCGTTCTCTTCTGTTGCTTCTGCTGTTGTCTTTCCTAATTTAAAATCACAATGAAGTCTATGTTCACTATGTTAATAGGCCCAGAAAATAGGTAGTCGCTTCCCAAATGATCCTTGAGCCAAGATTTGAAAAGTACTGAAAGGAACTCGTGTGCTGTGTGTGAGTCTGTGGGGCGGAGGGTGGCGGGGCTGGAGTAGGGCAGAGGGAGTGGAGGTCAGGGAGGGGAGGATGGCCCTGCGCCTGGGACTGAGAAGCCATTCCCACCAACCGTCAGGTTTGATTATCTCCGTCTGGGGTGGAACCCCGTCCAGCTGTTTGGAACCTTCCATTGTGTGTGTGCTTCGTAGCTTCATCCCTTCGGACATCCCTTCTGTCTAAATTGCAGAAGGAGAATGAAGGCGTCGGGAGCTTGGTGGACACCCCCGTCCCCCTCGCCCCCGTGGTGCGCGCTTGCTGACCTGAGCCCTCTCCTCTCCTGTTCAGGACACCGAGGTTTTGAACACCGCCATTCTCACCGGAAAGCCTGTTTCGGTTCCTGTCAAAGTCGTGGGGGTCCAGGAGGACGGTTCTGTGGTCGATGTGTCTGAGTCTGTGGAATGCAAGTCCGCCGATGAAGACGTCATTAAGGTAAGGGGGAATTTATCTCCAGTTCTCCTAAGTACTTGCTCAGAGCTTTTTGTCGCCCCTTCTTTTGTCTCCAAGGTCTTGTTCTGACTGAGCGTCCCATGCTCTGAAGGGCTGGAGGCCAGAATGACCTCACGAAGGAGGAAACAGCTGACGGCAGAGACTCCCTGGAATCAGCAGGCGGCTGCAGCAGGCGATGCTGCTTCCCTCTCCCTGGAAAGGGGAATCCCTGACCCTTTACCTCCAGCAGAAAGAATTCCCTCCCTCCCTTCCACGTTCCTTACTTCCCTCGCTCCCCATATGCATGAAATTCAATGACTATTAAAAAACCTTCATCCATGTGACAACTAACCTAATAGAAGGATCACCCACTGGTTAATCACAGTTGAGGAAATGGAGCCATGGGATATTTCTGCTGTTTTGTTTGTTTGTTTTTTGTTCCAATTAGCTGGATTTATGGTCCTAAATTCAGTCAGAAGTCAGCCCATTTTTGTTTTCCTGTTCTCTGCAGGTGTCTGAACAACCCAATTTAGAGTTTCCATCTATTTTCTTTTTTTCTAACAGAGACCTCACGGAGAAAGGATTTAAAATTTTAGAATCATCTTTTCTCCTTTAAGTTGCTAAGAGAACCCCCAGGTTCAATCTATTCATTCGTTTTAGATAAATACAATAATGCTGAGCTAAGTTCTTCATGCCATTCCACTGGCTTCTGTTTAGAGGTTCAGTGAAACTTGGTTTCAGTCTTAAGAACTTCACGGTAGACAGAAAAGCCTTTAGGGTATTCTCCCATGGTAGAACAGATCTGAGAGCAGTTGGTTTGTTCATGTTTTAGATCACAGCTTGATGAAGGCTTCCAGGCAGGCTGTGCCTTAAGCCAGATATGGTTTCCATAAAGAAGCAATGATGTTTCTGTGAAGCATAATTTTTAAAATAATAATGATAATAATCCTGAGGAAACCCAAATTTTATACAGTCTGTTTCCCGGGCTTGGGAAGTTAATTATTCCTGAGATGGAAGATGAAATAGCTTAACAACTTCATGCAGCCCTGTGCTGGGGCTCCTGGCAGTTCTGGGGCTCCTGGCAGGTTTAATTAAACAAATCAAGGGCCTTAAATATTTGGAGTTTAGAAAGGTCTGAGCCAAGTCATAGGCAATCATCTGCTCAGGAACAAAATAAAATTGGTGACTCATTTTCCTCGGTTGCCTCTAACAATATTCATTATTTAGCGTTGCCATAGCATTATTACCAAATGAGCCAAGAATTGTGGTGTTTAGAGAAAGACTGTATCTGCAGAATGATGCTACTATGGACCAAACAAATGTTTTGCCACTGCAGGTTCCTTCCAGAGAATACGGTGTGGAGCCCCACAAGGTAGAGAGCTCAATCTCTTGCCCTAGAGATTCCACCCTAAGAGAGGAAAATCTAAGCTCATGGAGTGTGGATTCCATTATGCACTGTACTTAATTGTCTTCATTCTATGGAAATATACTGAAAATACCCTCTCCTCCACCTGACAGAAATGGGAAATGGGAGTTATGTGCTGCATGGTCGCTGTTGTAGCTGCGTGAATATGGGAGTTTCTTGGCAGAAAACAAAAGCTTGATCTCCAGGAGAACATACTGAGTTTGCAGATCATCAAACTTGGAGGCTGCTTCATCACCATTCTAGGTCCAGGTTCTGCTCAAATCCTGGCTTCTATAAATTGAGGGAACTTAATTAATCAGATGCATTGCAGTTTTCCAAATTTTACTGCCCATATTAATGATGCATGTTGCTGGGACTCTTAGAGGAATGGACTCATCCTCAAAGCTGTGCTTTCCTTAATGTTGACCTTGGGATATGCCAGGTCATTGAACCTTGCACCTTGGTGTGAATCCTCAGTAGCACCTTTTGGAGGACTCCCCAGTCTGTGGAATTTTCACTCTCATGTCAGTTCGGGAAATGCTGAGCAATCCCCAAGGAGGATACTCTATGGATAGCAAGGATGTTATGGAGCTTCTGCAAGAAAAGTGTGGATTGAGGAAATTCTGTGGATTGGGATACAGGGAAGGGAGAAAGTATGAATTTGGAAAAATGAAAACTGTGGTGATATGAAGAGAGTATCAGCATTTGTGAACTCAAAAGTATCTGAGACAGATCTCGATCAATTTAGAAAGTTTATTTTGCCAAAGTTAAGGATGCGCCCATTGCCTAAGGTTGGTGAGGTATGGCTTGCTTTTATGCTTTTTAGGGAGGCATAACACATCGATCAATACCTAGAAGATGTACATTGGTCGGATCTGGAAAAGCTGGGCAACAACAACTTGAAATCGGGAGAGGGGGGCCAAGTTATAGGTAGATTTAAAATGTTCTCATTGGCAATTGGGTCAAAGAGTTAAGTTACTATCTAAAGACCTAAAATCAACAGAAAGGAATGTCTGGTTACTATGATAAGGAGTAGAGGAGTTAAAGATTTGTCATACAGGTGAAGCCTGCAGGTAGCAAGCTTCAGTACGAATAGATTGTAAATGTTTCTTATCAGACTTAAGGTTTGTGTTGATGTTAATGCTGGTCAGCTTTTCCTGAATTCCAAAACGGAGGAGGGTATTAGGAGGCATGTCTGACCTCCTCCCCTTCATGGCCTGAACCAACTTTGGGACGCCCTTGGCTGAGGAGAGGGGTTCATGTGGATGATTTCAGGGCCTTAGGATTTTATTTTTGGCTTGCATTTTTTTTTTTTTTAAAGGAAGTCTTGCTCTTCGCCAAGTCAGAGTGCAGTGGTGCAATCTCGGCTCACTACAATGTCTGTCTCCCAGGTTCAAGCGATTCCCCTGCCTCAGCCTCCTTAGTAGCTGGGACCACAGCCACGTGCCACCATGCCCAGCTAATTTTTATATTTTTAATAGAGATGGGGTTTCACCATGTTGGCCATATTCTTTCTGAATCTTGCTACCTGCAGGCTTCATCTGCCTGATAAATCTTTGGACTCTCTACTCCTTATCATAGTAACCCAGACATTCCTTTCTGTTGATCTGTTGATTTCAGGTCTTTAGCATTAACATCTCCATCTCTTGACCTAGTGATCTGCCCACCTCGGACTCCCAAAGTGCTGGGATTACAGGCATGAGCCACCATGCTGGGCCTTGGCTTGCACTTTTGATCTCAGGATAGGTATGACTTTGGGGAAGACAGAGGATGCAATTGTTAGAGTCCAGAATTTGGGAGAATAAAATAATTTTCGGAGACTGGAGCCTCAACCTAGTCTGGCAAGTGGAAGAAGGATAAAAAGTCCTACTTTTTATCTTTTAGTTTAAGAAAGTTTTCATTAATTTCAAAATATGCAGCAAAGCAGCAACATCTGTGTGAAAAAATCTTGGCATCTTTATAAATAGTAAGATCCAATGAATCAAATGAAGAGGCTGCCATGAGGCTGATCTGATCTTCGTCAGCATTAATCAGAGTGTGGTCCCAGCACAGGCAACGCTGCTGTACTTCATGCCAGATCTGGCCCAGAAGGATGTGTGCCCTGTGTTTGACTTTTTAAAATTTGAATCCATTTCCAGCATGCAAACATTGTTAATTTCACATCTGGATTCCAGGCTACTCTTGAAACATCATGTGGTCAGGTTGTCCTAAGCCCATACTCCTGCCCGTCAACGTCATCTGGAGTGGACCAGTTGTCTACAGAGGCTGTCTACTCCCCACCACTCCAGCTCACTGCAATCTCTACCACTCCCTCTCACCTTCCAAACTGAGGGCGAGGGGCACTCGTCATTTATTTTCACATGTATGCTACTGGCTTTCTGGCAGTAGATTTCAGAGTGACATGAGATAGTTCTTTTACACTGGTCTCCATCAAAAATGAGCAACAGGTGATAGCCCTCACTCTGTCACTCCAACAGAGAATTCTTTCTTTCATAAGCAGAACAATGGGAAGTTGGATTGTGTTCTGCTGAAGAGTGTCCGTGGGCTGAAGGCTTTTGAAATCAAATCACAGTAGAATTGCCTGAAGGAAGTGAGAGTGTATAGCCTGGTGCCTAGAAGAAAAGGCCCAGGGGTAAGTTACAGAGGGAGACCTGACAGCTCTTTTTAAGTCTTTCAAGGGCCATCATGTGGAAGATAGAGTAGGTTTGTGCTTTTTATATTCCAATAGGGGAAGTTAAAAAGGAACCATTTTTAGCTTACTTTAAGGAAAAAGAATGCAGAGCCACTGAATTCGTTGGTTAAGCTTTCAGACCGATAATGTTGATCCAAATCCTGGTTCTATCTTCTATTTATCTGATCTTGGGAAAATTACTGAAATTTCTCCAAGCCCAGTTTCCTCATTTGTAAAGTGGGAACTCCAGTGCTGAGGCGCAGAGCTACCCTTTCTGGAGATCTGTTCTAATGACAGTCCACGAAGCAGAACTGACACTCATCCAAGAAATCCTTCAAAATGTTTTGGAGAACACCTAGGCTTTTAGAGGTTCCCAGGCCAATTGCTTTTCATTTTTGCTTTAATTTCTTCTTGTATTTGACCCATGTGCAAATTTTATGGGGCAGTATATGGTCCTCACCATACACTGGTTTTACAGGCAGTATTGAATGGAGCCATAGATAAGAAAGATTTGAAAGACAATGAAGTTAACATTTTCCCTCTCTATTTTATTCTTCTCTCCTTCATGTCTTCTGATAATAAACTGTTGTCAGGTGGAAATCTACAGAGAGTCTGAGCGTTGATAAATGAATTATCATTAACTAGTTTAAACATTGTATGATGCAATACCAGTGAACTTTGGGGGAGAATGAAATGATGTTTACAAAAGGGTCACACAGAGCTCGACCTCCACTACATCAGTAAATATTACATGTACATCTATGTTACATCCATATCCATATCCTCATCTCTATCTTCTAACCTCTACTTGACTATAGGACCTACGGAGTCTGGGCTATATCCCTTTACTAATCACGTGACCCCTGTGCTTGCACAGTTCCTGGTATATACATGGTGCTCAATCAGTATTTTGAACACAGGAATGAATGAATCTGGAGGTGAAATAAACCCCAAGAGTGGCTGTCCAGTCTTTGCTGGACTATCCTGAGTGGATTTAACATCACTGAAAAGCTTCAAAAAGAGGTAGAAGGGCTTATGTGTCAAACAGATTTGGCAATGGGTGGAGACTTGGACCTGAGTTCTAAGATCCTATGAACCATCTTTCCTTGATCCTACTGAGTGATTTTAATCTAGATATACTGATTGAACATATATAATGTATAGGGAAGTGTACAAAATGTCGTGGGAGTCACAAAGATGGAAAGGATATGGCTTCAGCCATTGGGAGCTTACACTCTAACGAATATTGATAGCTAACACTGATTGAACAGTGAATATGGATACCTAACACTTATTATGTGCCAGCTACTACAAGTGTTGATCCATTTAATTCACATAAAAGTCCTTTGAGGTAGAAAATAATACCTTTCACAGTCCATAGATAAGGAGATGTAGATGGAGGTGTAGATGGTTTAATTAAGTCATCTAAGGCCACTCAGCTAGTGAGTGTAGCAACCATATTTTCAATCTGAAAAGACTGCCTCCAGAACCCGTAATCTTAACTATGGAGAATTATTAGGCTGTTAATCCTTGTAGCTGTGCAGGACGTGCTTAAGGGAGGTTCTTATAAGCTAGTATCAAAACGCCATTCCCACAGTCCCCATCAGAGGAATCAGTTGGTAGTGGACATTTTCCAAAGTATTTTACAAATACTTTGAAAAAATAGCAGGAAGATATGTTTTCCTAGCTTTCTCAAGTTTCTTTGTACATCTTCACAGGGAGGACAGAAAATGTGGTTTTTAGAGTAAGATTCTATTGTAATCTTTGAGGATCCATCTTTCTGATATGTAGGCTCCAGTTTTTATTAGATTGGTAATTGTATTTTTGTCAATGAATTATGGCTCCCAGAACCCCAAAAGTCAGTCATGCATCATCAACAGGAGATGAGTATCTTTATTCTTGGAAATAAAAAAAAAAAAAAACATAGAATCATGCTGATCTCAAAGATGGTGCCCTCCTTCTTATCCCTGCAGTAATTTAGTTTTTCAGCTTCCAGCATCAGCTGGACTGGCAATGAGGAGATGCTAGAGGGCTAGTAAAAGGACATTAGCGTGCAAAAGCCTTCCTATCCCCAGGGAAACATCTTGTTTTCAAACTTAGCCTTCCAGTGGTTAGGGCAGAATATCTGCTGACGGATGACTCTCAAGGAAATCTAGGGTTCTCCTGCTGCTTGTTTGTCAGTGTGTGGACAGCTGGTTACTAAATAGAACCCAGTGTCACCTCTGGTGGAGATCAGCAGCTCCGATAGCGCAGCTGCAGTTCCGGAGCTAATTTTCAGCAGCTACAAAAGGGCTCTGTGATGAGGTTTCCTCAAGGTTTTGAATTTTCAGATTAAAATATGGAAGGAAATATATTTTTTGGAATTAGTCCTATAGAGAGGCACATTTGAACTGCAGTCATTGAGCTAAAGGAATCATTATTCAGGTGGAGCTGAATAGGACAGGTGTGATAGGTAGTGAGATCTGGCAGGGATAACTTGAATTCCCTCACTAGTTATTTGTGGGCATTCTGTTTGCCTGTTTGCAAATAACAGAAATCCAAATATAACTTGCTTGAGTCACTAAAGAAAAGTATATTGAGCAAGTAACTAGAAAAGGTCATAATGACTTTAAGTTGGATCTAAAGGTTCCTTAGGATTTGGTTATTCTCCATCTCTTATTTCTGATATCCCCATATGTTGTCTTTATTCTCAGATGGATTATTTCTATATAGTCACCCATAGCAGCTAAGAGGTTTACATTATTTCACATTCAGGTTCACAAAAAGGAAGATTCTGTTCTCTAGTGCTTCCAACAATATTTCCAGGTTTAAAGAACACTGGGTCTCATGCCCATGACCATTTTTGATCTGGTAGATCTGTGGCCATATAATAGAATCAGTGGCTTGGACATGCCTGGGTCATGTACCCTCGTCTGCACCTGGAGGTGGGATTGGCTTAACTTGAAGCACATGGTCAAGGAGTGAGGATTGATTCCACAGGAAAATTTTCATCTCCCTTGAGGTGCTCCCTGTACTGTCAAAACTCTAGAACCTACTTAGGTCTCAAAAGAAGATGAGATTTTGCTCATGGTTTTCCCATGCTCATTCTATTCCCTGCACTGGGAGTCCTGTTCCTATTCCTGTACCTGGATACTTCCCAGTCACCCTCAGACTTGGCTAAAGTGCTCCCTGTTCTGTGCAGCCACCTTCCTGTTGCTCTCCCTGTTAAGGAATCTCACCTCTGTGTTTCCATTGTCCTGTACAGACCCATTAGGGACTCAGCACTTTGTATGTCTTGTGCATGTTGATGCATGTGCCCCTTGGAGGTAGGTACCATGCCTTGTAAATATTTCTATCCCCATCGTCTATTCAAATACAGTAATAGCAACAAGGACAACACCATCATTACAACACACAGTGGTACTGTGCCAGACACTGTTCTACTTTGTAAAAATACATTACAGCATTCAATCTGTACAGCCTTCCATGAAGTAGATGCAGGAGATGTATTATCCCATTTTTCAGCTCAGGAAACTGAAGCACAGAAAGGATTTTAAGTAGGTGTACTCAGTATATTTTGAATAAACAGTAGTCTATTGCATGTCAAAATTCACAGTACCTAAAAAGGGACAAAAAGTTCCTACTTACTATCTCATTTAAAAACAGATGTTTCTGGAAACGTCGATTTTATGTAAGACTTTTAACTTGAAAATCTCATTCAATTGAATAACATTTATGTGTTTAGTAATGTATAGGGAACTGGTTACCTTTTTAGTTGGAAAGGGCCTATGAATACATTCTGCCTAGGGGACTGTCAGTCTGATCTTCCCCAAAAGTTGTGCACTGTAGAATCAGGTAAATGAAATAGAAGCTAGAGGCTCAGCCACAGGCAAGGGTGGAATTGAGAGTGTTCCTGAGGAATCCACAGGTTTTGACGAAGTGAAAGAAAAGGGTTCAGAACAGACTCTTTGCATTGGCTTATCTGGAAAAAGTCCTTATCTGCTATGGGCTTCCAAAGAAACTCTCTGACTGACTTGAATTTTATTTGGAAGAACATATAGAAAAACTCAAAAGAAGTTTCAGGCTACTACTTCTTTTTCCTTTAGCAATGATTGGCAAAAATTCCTACAAAAAAAACACTGTCATTCTATTTCTGTGCATAGATTTCTTTCCTTTGCTCATCACTAGGAGCCAGACAGCTAAGAATAAGTTGTCAGGCAGTATGGATGTTATTGCTTAATTTTGTCCTTTATGCGGGTAATTTGGACTTTTATTGTTCCATTCTAATTAGATATGTGCCATGTTTTTCCTATTGGCCAGGAAAAGATATTGCTGCATTCTCAACCTTTTGTTCCTGTCAGCTTCACTATGATTCCAATATTAATTAGATTGTTTGTTAATTTCTGTCTTTAGCATCTCTAATTAAGAACTAACACTCTGGAACTGCTTCTGCATCATTCAGGGAAACCTTGGAATGAGCCAGTGTAAACCTGCAAGCCTCCCAGCTCCACCTGCCCAGTAAACATGGCCATGTGCTTCCTTCCCTCCTCCCCTGGAAGCCTCTCATCTGCTCTTTCCTCAAGGCCCTAGCGTCTTGTGTTTCCCAGAGACATATTTGTTTTGTGTGTATTAGGAGAGAAGTGGACACTCATTGATATTTTGGGGCTTGATTCACACTGTAAACTCTGCCATGCAGCTTTGATGGTAGGCAGAGCATATCAATTCTCTTCACCGTAAAGAAGAACTGCTCTGTGGAATTGGGATTATTAATGAGTCAGAGCAGCAGAGATAAGACATGCGTGGCTCTCAATCCTAGCATGTGCCCGTGGCAGACATCACTAATCAATACGGGCACTCCTTCCTGCTAAACCCTAAATTCCCTCCCAAGCAGAGTTCCCTTGAGCCACAACTATGAATTGACTTGCCTTGGCCAGTGAGATGAACCTATTTCCTATTTCTAGTAGATCTTCTCACAGCCAGCGGAAGTTTTCAATAAGGACTGAAGCATCATGTCAATGAGGCAAAGGTATGTATGAGGAAGTCTGATATACTGGAGGAAAACAAAGGTAACTCTTTTCTGTTATGATCCTGAAGCAAGTGATAGGGAGGTCTTTGTATTTGCTTTTCCCCTCCCCTCATCTCAAAGATAAAAACTCAGCTACCGATTTTTACACTTTGAGTTAACAATTCACAGCATTCTTTTTATAAAAGTTTCTTTTCTAAAATAAATTTTATGAGTAGTTTTAAAACAAGTTTGGAAAACACACACCCTGCTTTCTACCCTGAGAATATGCTTATCCTGCCAAAGTGTTTATCTTTTCTTTGACTAATTGATGTGCCAACCCTGAGCACCTAAACTTGTGGTTCCAGCACCTGTGCCAATGGCACCTAATTAACAGCAGGTTCAGAGAGTGCAGCCAGAGCTGGAGCAGGGAGCTGAGCTGCACCACATACTGGGCTTTTACCAGATAAACAACCCCCAATCCCTTCTGGGGCACCGTTTGAGGAATATGAAATGCCTGGATCTTTTCCTAATCTAACAAGTGTTGGTGGCACTTTTTAAATCTCCCAATGTCATGAGATAAAGGGCTAAAATGAAAACAGCTCATAAATAAGCATCTAATAGGTGCTATACTGTGTAATAATCTTGGACCTAAGTTGCAGGTGTACAATTGATAAGGAGAAAAATTTTCCTAACATTTGCTCTAAAGGTGGAATCAAACCTTGTTTAGTGTGATTTGGACAAGGCTTCTTCTCAAAGGGAAACGTAATCAGAATTTTTGTTTTCCTCATATAAGAGGCCCAGCAAGCAGATTTTAGAGATTGTGCTCTGTACTTGTGCCATCTAATTGTGTCCTGTTAGAAAGGAGATGTCCTGGGAAACTCAAATTAAGGGGAGCAGCAGCCTCTTGTAGTTCAGGTGGACCAAACACAGCCACTGGGGCCTGGCACCTTGTAAGCACTGTGCAAACCATACTCTCCTACCAATCACTGCATTTTACAGTGTTTTGCACGATTCTGTCTCCTTCACTCAGCTGGGCCTCCTCCAGGGCATAGGCTCTCTGATTCCCTCTGTGTCCCCAGAGTCCTGCCCAGACCCCACCACATAAGATCATTGGCCCTGAGCGGGACCTGAGATTTAGCCTCAGGCTCTGTAAACTCTGTGCCCTTTAAATGGTGACTTGTCCTTTCTGGGCTACATCTCTTCAAAGTGGGCAAAGATCAGCTCTCTGAGGTCTCGTTCAGCACCAGGACATTAAGTTTCTATAATGGAGGTGTGTGTTGAATGAGATGGGAAGGGAAGCAGTGCAGTCGTCCCCATTCTGCCCACCCTGCCCCTGAGGTCCACACTTGCTGGGAGGCCCAGATATTTCGTCGGTTATAGGATGAGTGCTGGGCAAACCACCATGGAGAGATGGAGAAATGGCACATCCAAGCCATGGTCCAACCATGGAGGCCAGATCAATATATGTGAATAAGAATTGATAAAAAGAAATACAGCCAAGTGCAAAGCATCCCAATCACACCTCAAAAGGCTGAGCTAGGGCGTTCTTTTGGAAGTAGGGGCTGAGAGTGACTTCTAGTGCTGGTGAGGGAAGGGAGGGCCTCACGGGGCCTGCCAATTGCCAGCTGTATGATCCTAGACAGCCTACTTCATCTCATTTACTATAAACCATTCTTGCTTGTCTACAATGTTCCGGGCTCCATCCATGACCCTGGGCTTCAGAAAGTCAGATAAGACAACAATCTTGTCTACCAAGGACGTGCATTACAGTCCAGAAAGGGCAGAGAAGTGTTAACGAATCAGTCTTAGTGTGTGAAGATACAAAAATGGCTTGAAGTTCCTCAAGCCCCAGAGTCCATGGACTTATTCACCTTTTACTCTCTGTGATAATTATTTGACTTTGCGCATGTATTATTTATAGTAGTCTAAAGAATAGGTAAACAACTTTTACCGTGGACACTACCCTAGACCGTGCTGCTTTATTTGAACAGTCACATGTACAGTCATGTTCACTGTCATCCTGAGGCGCACATGGACTGGGGCTGTGTCCCGTAGAATTTACCTTCCGAAAATTCAACTGAATGCTTTGAGCACAAATTCATGCACATATGTGAGATGAATATATGGATATATGTATATAAATTCATATGTAATTAAATATATTAATTCATATGTGATATATATCATGTATGGTAAATATATATAATATATAGTATATATAACTAAATAAAATATTAATTCACATATATATAATTCATAGATACATATATTAGAAACTCTGACTATTATAGTGGGCAGACAAGTGAATGGTGGTAGTGATGGGTTTAATTACCTTATCTTTTCAAGAAGAAAGTAAGGAATCCATTGAGAATGTGAGAAAAGCCCCACACTTGGGAGGCGTTAGATGAGCTGTGGATGCTAAGTACAACAGCAACCTCTGTCATTGTATATTCCCTTTCCTTGGTCTAGATTTTTCTTTCCAATCCATCTCACTGCCTGACATTATATTTCATATCTGTATATTTGTTTAGTTTGTCTGTCTCTACCTTTAGATCATCACTTTCATAAGGACAGGGATTTTGTTGTTCATTGCCCTATTTCCAGGGCCTAGAACACATTTTCGGTCTGAGCTGACATTAAGTAAATACTTATTTAATGAATGAATGATTTATTCTTAGTTTATAGACAAGGCCTCTGAGGCAGACAAAGTTTAAATTATCTCAAAATGTACTAGACTCTGAGCTTGGTCTCTAAATCCTCTAAATGAAAGAAAGGGCAATGTGAGAGCTGGAAAATGTGGGTACTCTCAGGTTCACAGATGTGGAATATGAGTCCCAGACATTGGAGACTGACTTATTCAAACCCGGTGAGGGGATGGGTTGAGATAAGGACCCAGGTCTCTGCCACTCCCAGTTCCATCTCCCTAGACTTGAGGACGGATTGTCAAACTCATCCCTAACTAATCCATGCCTAGTGTTTAATGGCAGAAAGCACATCAAGGTTGCCTGGGACCAGAGTTAGAGGGAGCTATGTACTGAAAACAGGCATGGCATCTTTTGTGGGTGATAGGAGTGTTCTGTCTGGGGGTGTGGTGGTTTCATTGGTGGACATTGAAAAAAATCATGAAATTGTACGATTTAGATGGATGCAGTTATACGTAAATGAGGTTGAACAAAAGCCTTGATGTGTGCATTTAGGTCATGCCCTTTCATGGTCAGCCTCTCATCCTCTACAGGCGTGTTCATGTCTTTCCCTTGAGTAGGCTGCTCTAAGGCTATAACACGGGGTGCTGAGAAACCCTCTGGCACAGAAGACCCGAGTACAAATCGCTGCTCTGCCCTTTAGCAACTCTGATCTATGGACAAGTGTCTTCCCCAAGGCCTTGGTCTCCCCATCTGTAATACAGAGACAGAGCAATTAACATTCACAGTGTTTGCAGGATTTAATGGGTATAACTCTATGCAAAGTTTTATAAACAATACATGGTACCTAGTAAGTATGTAATACATGATAGTTATTATTGTAATAATGATTGTTATCATATTTCTAGAAAGTGTAAAAACTCAGGAAAAAATGAATAATTTTGAGTACCTCTGCACATGACACAATGCTAGAGTTACTGAAAAAAGAGGTCTTGATCCAGACCCAAAGAAAGGGTTCTTGGATCTTGTGCAGAAAAGAATTTAAGGTGAGTCACAGAGTGCAGTATAGAAAGCTGCTTAATTACAGAGTAAGGCATCTCCCAAAAGCAAGTGGAGGAATGCCCTGTCTTTAAATTTTTCTTATATAGGAGTCTTTTCGATGTAAAGACTAAGCTAAGTTCTGATTACGTGAGGGTGATCAGATAGCATGACAAAAATTATTAGGAAGAGTTTACAGCAGGCAGTCTACCTGGGCATAGACCCTGCTTCTGCAGACCACCATCTGTGGATGGGTACCCTGTCTTCCCCATGCCTTGGTTTCCTCATCAGTAACATCAGAGAAATAATTCAACCATACTCTTTGGAGCTCTGTGAAGCTTACCTGGGTTAAATATGCATGGTTATCATGTGCTGCTGGGAAAGTTGATGTCAGCTCTCTTCCTTCCATGAGCACATGGAACAGGGCACCCAGCAGGTCTCACTCAGCACCCATGAGTCACTCCTCTTTCTCCCCTGATAAAATCCCCAGCTACTAAACACACAGACTAGGCGGTAGCAACCAAAGTGTTCTCATAAAGGGACACAGGACAGCCACTTCTTGAGGGGAGGGTTCTGGAATTGCAGAGCCAGAGAGGCTGTTTTAGGGTAGGTTCTGGACAGGTGAGGGTCAGAGCAGAGCATGAGCCAGAGTGAGAGGAAGGGCTGGATCCCCGTGGAAGGAAGAGAGAAACCAAGATAGGCAACATGAGAGACACATTTCAGATGTCTTAGCAGTAATACAAGTAGCTTAGCTCAGACAGCAGTGATTTTTGATTAGGGTAGGATAGTGGAAGGAGAGGGTTTCTCTAGCAACCTTAGGGCCATCAACTCAGGAAGCTGCTTCTGTACAGACTAGAGGGCCTTAGCCAACAAAGAGGGTTATGCAATGATGGTGCAGCAGCCCACACAATGATCATTACTGTCCCATAGTAAACATCTACCTGCCTGCTGGAAGGACTATGAGCAGAAAAGAGATGAACACCATTCCTTTAAACAGTTTATTGCAATTCTGCTATGTTTGAAACATTAATCCTAGTTGATGGGAAAATGTTTTTCTTTTTTTTTTTTAATTTATTATTATTATTTTTTATTTTTTATTTTTTTTATTTTTAATTATTTATTTATTTATTTATTATTATTATACTTTAAGTTCTAGGGTACATGTGCATAACATGCAGGTTTGTTACATATGTATACTTGTGCCATGCTGCTGTGCTGCACCCATCAACTCGTCAGCACCCATCAACTCGTCAGGGAAAATGTTTTTCTTTGAACATTCAGTATCTCCAGATGGGCTGTTTTGAGTTATTGTCCCTTAATTAAATGAAGTTCTCAGATAACGTACTGTTAATTGTTATCATATATTTTTACCAATAAGGGAAGCAAACGGACCAAGATGATACTTTCCAAACTCCCTTTTTAATTGGCAAGTGTAATGGAATCAGAGCATAACACTTTCCTAAGCAATTCCCACAAGTGCATACATTGAGCCAAGGGCTGGGAGAGTGCTTTTTTGGGAGCCCTGAGTTAACGGATTCACATTGCTTATGAGGGGCAGAGATGCACGAGCCTCCTCGCCTACATCTCAGGTCTTCTTGCCGCTCTCGGACTCCATCCTGGCTGAGAAGATGGTGATTGTCCTGGATGACTGAGTCACCATCGCAGAGCTGGGAGTGCGGCTCGTAGCTGGCATGTCTCTCTCCCTGCAGCCACACCAAGCAGACAAAAGGGCCATCATCTCCACAGCCGCTGCCCTGGATGTTCTTCAGTCCCCATAGCAGGTGAGCATCCTAGGGGCCCTGCGTTCCTGGTCAGTGGAGATGAATTCTGTCTCGGTTAGTACATCCTGTGAAGGAGAGCAGGAGAGCCCTCATGCCTAGGACTGGGGATTCTTGAAGCTTCTTGCTTCTTATCCAGGTGGTCCTGTCTCTGAGAAAAATATTCAGTGGCTTAGATACATTTCCTTTTAAGTGCTTTTCCACGCCGACCACATCCCCATATGCCATTTGCTTTCCCCTGGGCTTCTCTGTGTGAGGCACAGCCTGCTGCTAGACCATGACCAAAGGATCACATGTTTTCGCTTTTGCCAAAGCAGGTTGTTTCCAATGCTTAGAAATTCCATTTCAGCTACTTGAACAAGCATGGCTAATAGACACTAAATTGCTACTGTTTACAGCAATTATTGTCAACTCTAAAATTCTCTCTCATCTTTAAACATGTACAAATCATTTTTGAAGATACCAGGGCCACTTTGCCATTCAGGCCAGCCAGTCTCATAATCCGTCTTCCTGAGTCCTTCCAGCCAGTGGCTGTTTTGCTTCATCAGCACCAGCTTCCTAATGAAAAGCGTTCAAAGTAATATTATCTTGAACACCTGATTAGTTGCACCTGAAATTGATTCAGATAAATTGCCTGATCTTTCTAAATGTTTTTAAAAAGGTCAAAGTCAAATCTGTTGTAGGTATGCAATAAATTAATTTACACTTTCATGTATTTATTAAAGTCTATTATTTGTTCCTCATACCAGTGAGGCTATAGCACATTATTGATGCCAGTTCAAGAAATGACAAGAACTGTTCAAGATTATAAAACATGAATGTCTATTTTTCTCAGACTATGTATTTAGAGAACATTTCATTGTAAATCATTTTTGTATTTTTGATTTGTAGGAACCTGATTATAACATAATACTTCTGTTTCATTTTCCTTGGGAAGTAATAGTAAGTTCTTGAATTTTGTTCAGTGATGGTTGGTGACACCTTTAGACATTTATGATTCCAAGGATTTTCCATTTATTGTCTCATCATTGAATGACATGGTGTTGTCTATCCAGGTTCAAACCTTAAGCTCAAATGGTTGTGATTGCAGAGGACCCTTAAGTTAGACATAATGATTAGTGAACCTGTCCGAAGACCAACAGGAGGAGTGCTCTTACCCTGAGTAAAGAAAACTTAAAGATCAAATTTGAACCAAGTAGTAATAAACACCAAAGATTTTTGTGTTGTCTTATTTTTACACTTAGACAGTAAGCATTTTTAATTGACATTTTCTTAAAGACGCAGGAGAGATATTGAGAGCATAAATCGGGAATATAAAGACCACCTCAGTGATTCCATACAGCACAAAGGAAACTGGGAGAGAGCGGTCCAGGAATGGTTCCACCATGGCACGCCTGTTGACCAAGAGGAAAGTACCAACAAAAGCACAACCCCCCAGCCTCCTGTGGAGGTTCAGTGAGGATGGTGGGATAAATTGTAAAACAGACAAAAACCTTCTTGGAAGACCAGAAGATTTTGCAAAAGCCTTGGGGAAAGGTTATGGCTGAAGGCAGCCTAATTGACTTTGAGCTAATAGCAAGGGTAAACAACAAAGGAATGTAAGGGAGTTTACCTAAATAGCTTGTTTACTCATGTGATCCTAAGACAAACTTTTGATCATCTATAGGACTACTATCTCCAGGGGAAGGTGACAATATTAATTACCCACAGGTATGTTGACTCAAAGCCTTTGTAATTAAATCTGTATGAAATAAATGGAAACTTTGCTGGCTTATCAAGGTGATGCTGCAAAATCAAAGCAGAGCCTCTGATCTGGACTGACAGGCAAAATACCTGTGTCAGTGTATGTCTCTCATCCGTCGCTGGATCAGGGTCTGCAGGTCAGACTCCCACAGCCTCCCATGGATGGAAATAATACGCTACTCAAAAGTGGTGGTCCAGATGCCTTCACAAGTTTCTCCACTCAAGGGATATCATCAGATCCTAGTAGTCCTGGTGACCATACAGTGACCTCAAGGGGGCTAATGGACTTGGAGATTGGCATGTATGCCCTGTTCTGTGTGGGGGTGCAAGGACCATTTCCCCACACAACACACACACATAAACATATATATAAGTGTGTGTCTGTGTGTGTGTGTGTGCACGCACAGGTGTGGCTGTGTGTGAATACTGAAGATCTGGATAATAACCTAGTTAGTGAGATCAACAGTGACTGTCAAATGTTCTCAGATTTGGTTGGTATGGATGGATGTTTTTGAGCATAGTAGGATTACACCAAATATTTTTCTGTTCTAAATATTTTCTGCCTATAATGAATCATGGATTATATCACCTCTTTTTGGCTAGTCAATGTAAAACTATTAGGTACTATGTCCATAATATCTAAACTAAAATGTGGGAAAATACAAATTAATAAGTCTTGAAGTCCAGTTTTCTGAGTGTCATGCATCTGCCTGAATCTTCTGTCGTTTCATGACCGAGATATCCAAATTATCGATCTTGATAACTAACCTGAGCCAAAAAAACATTTATAAAAGCCCTTCCCTTCCCTTCCCACAGGAATGGAAAATTCAAACTCCCCGTGAGAGACGTGCCAGCAAGCCTCTTAAGAGGGCACCGGGCTTGAATTCTGTGGTCGCACAGAGCAAAGTTCAGAGGCTAAATGAAAACCACAGGACGTGGAAAAATAGAAAATGAGCAACCACCATGTCCAGGGTCCAGATGTGCTGTGTTGGAGGCCAGAGAACAGGGACTAAGAAGCAGCTGCCACAACAAAGAACTAGTGCTTAAGCACACAGGTGGGTTGCATTTGAGAGAAAGCAAGAAGGGAACTGGAAGAAACTTCCAGAAGACAATACTTGGCAAACCCTAGAAAACACTGTGTATACCAAGAAATGGAAAAATCGACTTGGTAGCTCTTTTAAATTGCACACTTGCAACGTTAAATTCCCAGAATATAAGTACCCTTAAAATCTAACAGGAAAGTGAAAAATAGAAAACATCAATGCAGGGAGAAAAATTGATTTTTGTTTTGTCTTATTTTTATACTTAGACAGTAAGCATTTTTAATTGAAATTTTCTTAAGATAATTATAGCTCTACATGCAATTTTAAGAAATATTTCTGAGACATCCCTCCCATATGTTTTCCCAATGGTAACATCATATAAAACTTTAGTAAATATCTCATCCAAGATAATGATTTTGATACAACTTGCAGATCTTATTCAGATTTCCCCAATTTTTCTTGTACTCATTTAAGTTCTATACAGTGTTATTGCCTTTGTAGGTTTAGGTATCCAACAGCACCATGGAGATAAGAAACAGTCCCAGCATTACAAGGATCCTCCACACTCCATCTTATAACCACACAAACATTCCTATTTCCCCAGTTCATGGCCCATGGGAACCACTAATCTACACATCTAAAATTTTGCCATTTCAATAATGTTATATAAGTAAAATATGTTGTGTAAGTAATTTACTTATATATGTTATGTAAGTAATAATAAGGAATAACGTTGTAGAAGTGAAATCATACAGTATGTAACCTTTTGACACCGGCTTTTTTCATTCAACGTAATTCTCTGGAGTGCATATCTTTACTGTGTTGAGTCTTCTAATCCATGAACAGATAAGTTTCTCTACTTATTTATGTATTTTATTTCTTTAACTAATATTTGGTATTTTTCACCATACAGATCCTGTACCTATTTTGTTAATTGTATGCCTAAGTACTTTTCTTTCTTTGGAGTGATTTTAAAAGATATTGTATTTTTAAGTTAGATTTCTTCTTGCTTCTTGTTAGTACATAGAAATAAAAGTGATTTCTGTGTGTTAATCTTGTATCCTGCAGCCATAGTAACTCACTCACTTGTTGGTGACAGGCACTTTTTAAAAATGATTTCTTTTTTTAAATACGTAGAGGTCATGTTATCTGCAAATAGAGTACTTCTTCCTTTGCAATATGTATGGATTTTATTGTTTCTTGCCTTGTTTCAGTGTCTAGAGCCTCCAGCATTATGTTGAATAAGACTGATAAAGGTATAAATCCTTGCTGTATTTATGATTTAAGGAGGAAAGCATTAAGTATTTCATCATTAAGTACGATGCTAGCTGTAGGATTTTTTGTAGATGGTTTTATATAAACCTGGAAGTAATTTCCCGCTATTACTAAACTTGCCAAGGTATATACGTATGTATTTTTTAATGGATCAGTGTTGGATTTTGTCAGATGCTTTTTCTGAGTCCATCAACAGGATTGTATGATTTATTACTATAGTACTAGCATGTTGCTATGGTGGATTACATTAATTGAATTTGAATGTTGAACTATCTTGCAGATCTGGAGTAAATTCGTTTTTGATCAAAAAACATTATTGTATTTATATACAGCTGGATTCAGTACGCTAATATTTTTTGGAGGATTTTTGCATTTAAGTTCTTTTCTAGTACCATTGTGTGGTTTTGATATCAGGGTAATACCAGCCTCAAAAATGAGTTGGGAAGTGTTCCTTCTTCTATTTTCTGGTAGAGATTGTATATAATTCATATCAACTTACCTCTAAATGTTGATAGAATTATTTAATGAAATTATCAGAGCCTGAAACTGTCTTTGTCAGAAGGCTTGTAATTATAAATCCAATTACTTTAATGGATACAGAGCTATTCAGATTGAGTGAGGTTTGGTAGGTCTCTCAGAAGGTGATTAATAATTTATTGTAAGTTGTTAAATTTATGGACTTAAACCTGTTTATGACATTCTTTAATATCTTATTAGTGGCTGCAGACTTTGTAGTGATATTCCCTGTTTTATTCCTGTTATTGGTGTTTTGCATTTGTCTCTTCTTTGTCAGTGGTGTTAGAAGGTTACTCATTTTTGGTTTTTTAGAAGAACCAGTTTTTTGTCTCAATGGACTTCCCTATTGGTTTTCTATTTCAATTTAATTGATTTCTGCACTTCATTATTTCCTTCCTTCTGCTTGCTTTGAGTGCATTTTGATCTCTTTCTAGGTTCTTGAGGAAGGAACTTAAGTTATTGATTTGAGACCTTTCTTCATTTTTAATGTGAATATTTTGTGCTATACATTTTCCTCTCAGAACTGCATTGCCTGAATCTCCTATATTGTGATATGTTGGTTTTCATTTTCATTTAGATATATGCATTTTTAAATTTCCATTGACTCCCTTTTTGACCCATGGATTATTATGTGTGTGTTATTAAATTCCCAAAATATTTGAACCTTTCCCTGTTGTCATTCTGTTATTGATTTCTCTCCTCTCTCATTCCAGTTTTTAAAAATTTGTTGAGACTATTTTCATGAAGCAAGATGTGGTCTATCTTGGTGAATATTATGGTGAATATTATGTGGGTGCTTGAAAAAAAAAAGCAAAGCATTTTCTGATTTCACTAGAGTACAGTAAGTGTTTTTAAGCTTGACAAATTTTATTTTTAAAAGTCTGCTTTTGTGCATTTTGATCGACATTGTTCTTCACTTCTTTTAGAAAATTGGCTTCCTAATGTTGGGATATTGGGATCAGAGTAAAGGCTCTATCCATCAGAGAACTATCCAGGCCAATAGCAACAACCACAAAGGGCTGTTTTATCTGAACCTTACACAAAACTTGGAAATTTTTTATTTGTTTGTTTGCTTGTTTGTTTTGAGACAGGTTCCTGTTGCCCAGGTTGGAGTGCAGTGACGCCATCACGGCTCACTGCAGCCTCAACTTCCTGGGCTCAAGCAATCCTCCCACCTCAACCTCCTGAATCAGTGGGACTATAGGTGTGTGCCACCTTGTCCGGCTAATTTTTTGGAGAGATGGGATGTTTCCGTGTTGCCAGGCTTATTTCGAACTGCTGGGCTCAAGTGATCCCCCCATCCAGACCTCCCAAAGTACTAGGATTACAGATGCGAGCCAGGGTGCCCAGCCTGGACAACTGTTTTTATCCAGCCAAATCATGCTATAACATATTTTCAGTTCTCTATTTCAGGCTTCAAATTGATATGACAAATGCTTTATAAACTCAGAAATTATATTTTCCATTAAAACCATAGCTGTAAAATGTAACACGTATCTTTTGTTCTTCTGTAAAGGGACAACTTTAAGTGAATGGTGAAAAAGCTATGCTAAAATATCCATTGCAGATTTGTGCTAGTGTGCTATAGGAAATGCATGGAAAAACTGGGGCTTGTGTAGTAATTTAAATCAACATGTAGCTTAAGTGCACTTTAAAAGCAGAGCAAAGTTGAAAGATTTAAATATTCAGATATCTCCCTCTAAAACATTTAAACCAATGGGGGAAAAAACATTGAGTAATAATATTGTGAAATATGTGACATAAGAACTTTGTCCTAGAAAGTACCCATGTTAGGACTGTTGATGGGACCACCAGGATCATGGTGATCTTTCTCTGCATGGCTTTCAAATTTCCTTCTCCTTTTGCTGAACCTTACTTCCAAAATAAAGTGACCCCATTTTCCAGAATAAATGCACCTTTTAATCATGGGTAACTTATTATTTTTAGCATGGAAATAAATCTTGAAATTTTCAGTTGTCTAATTATTTTACCCCCAAGTATCCCCTTTTGAATTTCAACATTTTATTATAGGGGAGAAAAAGTAGTATCATTTCCTCACCCTTCACAGGGGTCACAGCTAACAACCCTGTAACAAAAGATATATTAGCAAGAGAAAAGCATATTCATTTATTTAATCAAAGTTTTACATGTTACAAGATCCTTCAGAAAGGAAGAGCCGAGGACCCAGGAAAACTGCACAGCCCTGTAAAGTATGACTGGAAAAAAAGGGGGTGTGGCCTAATGGCAATCAATGAGGGACTTAGTAAGGACTTTGTGTTCGATTCTTCTAGGTCTCTCTGTGTATCCTTCCCTTCCCTCCAGGAATGGACACCAGCAAATGGGCCAGGACACCTGTCACACGAGGGTCTTGTGAACTACTTTCAGGGGACGTAGGTCAGAGAAATCCCTCATGGCCAGCTTTTGCATACCAAAGTGAGGGACAGTCTGAATGACCCTCTTGTTTCTTCAGCTTTCTCAATTCTCAAGGTGCCATATTTTGCAGTATCGTGTTCTGAGCCCTGGCAGCTCATACACAGTCAAATTGTACATATATCCATATACATACACACATAGATACACATACACACACATGTATACACACACACACACACACGGAGAGACACATATGTAACTATTTGTATATTTTACAATTCATCTAGATTTTTTTACATCCTTCATGCAAAATTTGAAGTAATTAAAATATTACAAAAGAGGAACGTTCATTAACAATTGCAAACAACTATACTGTCTAAAAACCTGTCACCTTTTCTCCTAGCAGGCTGGGGAAAACTTCTTTCCAGATGCCTCAGAAAAAGGGCTTCTGTTTCTCACAGCCCCATCCAGGGTCAAATGGTGTTGACAGTCAGTGCTGACAAGCACGATGCGGCAGATGCTTGATAGCCTTTGACCTCTGTCCACCCTTTGGTCTTGCTTGTCAGTGACTTGGTTATGTGTATGCATTTGGGGCAGGGGCTTTGTTCAGGGTCAAGGGCCCAGGGTGCTGAGGTTCCCAGAACAGGCAGAGCTCTGAGACATAAGGAAACCACAGGACAGAACAGGCAGAGCTCTGAGACATACGGAAACCACAGGACAGAACAGGCAGAGCTCTGAGACATAAGGAAACCACAGGACAGAACAGGCAGAGCTCTGAGGCATAAGGAAACCACAGGACAGAACAGGCAGAGCTCTGAGGCATAAGGAAACCACAGGACAGAACAGGCAGAGCTCTGAGGCATAAGGAAACCACAGGACAGAACAGGCAGAGCTCTGAGGCATAAGGAAACCACAGGACAGAACAGGCAGAGCTCTGAGGCATGAGGAAACCACAGGACAGAACAGGCAGAGCTCTGAGACATACGGAAACCACAGGACAGAACAGGCAGAGCTCTGAGACATAAGGAAACCACAGGACAGAACAGGCAGAGCTCTGAGGCATAAGGAAACCACAGGACAGAACAGGCAGAGCTCTGAGGCATAAGGAAACCACAGGACAGAACAGGCAGAGCTCTGAGGCATAAGGAAACCACAGGACAGAACAGGCAGAGCTCTGAGGCATGAGGAAACCACAGGACAGAACAGGCAGAGCTCTGAGGCATGAGGAAACCGCAGGACAGAACAGGCAGAGCTCTGAGGCATGAGGAAACCGCAGGACAGAACAGGCAGAGCTCTGAGGCATGAGGAAACCGCAGGACAGAACAGGCAGAGCTCTGAGGCATGAGGAAACCGCAGGACAGAACAGGCAGAGCTCTGAGGCATGAGGAAACCGCAGGACAGAACAGGCAGACCTCTGAGACATAAGGAAACCACAGGACAGGTGGGGATTCTGTTTGGGAAGTTGATATAGATGTTTCAGCTGAAAGTCGGGCCGTGCATTTGCCAAGTCCCTAGAGGCTCACTGTTGGGGTGTGAGTGTATTTCTTGAAACTGCCAGAGTCATGTTTGGCATCTTAGCAAATGTCACTCCTTGCTTTCAGGATGAATAGAGATGCCTCTTTGGCACTAACTTGACTTCTCATAATAAATGCCTCATACTGAGTCTGCACTTTCTTCCAGGCCTTACAGACATCATTTAATTAATTGGATAAAAACACAGGAGTTGGCTTTGTAAAATCGAGGCTGTGGAGTAGCAGGCTTTCCTGCCACTAAACCGTTGGCAGCAAAAGAGTCAAAAATGCACTCCCAGGTGCACAAACCCAGCCCCATCAGAATTATTTCTCGCCCTATGGCTGTTTTTCACTAACAGTTTCCTCCTCCTCTTTTCACTGGGAACATGGGAGAATTGAGCCACAGAAGTCAGCGGGTTCTCCCCAGATCTCAGCACGCATGTGTACAGTTTAGTAAAACCAGTTTCAAAGAAGGAAAAAAGGAAAGTGTGAAATAAGATGAAAAGAATGAATCTCTTAGATGAGTTTTGAGTAAATGCAAACACAACATTAAAAATGTATTTGTATATTGAAATTCTTAGTACCTCTTGATTTTTTTACTGTTTTATATAATTTACATAAGTCATACTGGATTTTTGGAATTTGCTTTTAGATTTTTACAAGCAATGTAGAAAGAGAAGAAAACATGTTAACTGGTTGCTGTGTTGATAGACTATTCTTTGCCTATCACTTTTCACATGGGAAATAATGATCAAAGTCCATTAGGGAAAATGTTCTCCTAATGGATGAAATCAATAATGTTATCAATAGATGAAACCAGGTAACATTCATGCTGTATGAGATGCCATCAATTTTTCTTTTTCTTTTTTGGCTTTAACTGTTGTTTGGCAACAGTTTTTTAATATAAAGCATTTTTTATTTTATTTTAAGGTATAGATGAAATATAGAAAAAACACAGTGTATTTATTAATCTATGCTGTCCGTTCAGATAAATCACCTTACTTTGGAAGTGGGGGTCCATGTGATGCTGACTTTCCCACCCATTTGAACAGATTTTATTTCTTTGGGATAACTTAAATCATTTCTTAAACTGCCACTTTCTTTTAGTTTGTTGGGCCAAAGAACACGTGACAGTTTGAGAGTTAAATCTCAATTTACTAGTTTTATTTATAAGGTTAGAACTGAAATGAGCTGCTTCTTTGTTCTCAGTTGCTCTGAAACTAAGTCTAATTCACCAAAGGAAACAACACCTAGGGCAAGTGTGGGAACTCGCAGTTGATGCGGTTACTTCCCTTACAAACGCTTCCTTAGAGAGGGTGCCCATCACCATCACTTTAGGATCTCTTGTGTCCTTGTGGATTCCCACCTAGTACAAGCATTTTCTGTTCCTGTAACCGCTGTAGGCTGATGAGGAGCACATAGCTGGCACTGATAAGCACAGATCTCCAGGTACTCAGCCCTCTCATTTCATTTTCCCTGTGGTGGCAGTTTCTTCTGGACACCTCTGGAAATGTGCATGGGACCCACTGCATCTCAGTTGCTCTTGCGCAGTAAATCATCCTGCAGCAGCCAGCTCACAGGCCAACTTTGAATTAGTGTAAAATGTCACCATTATTGCCATCCCAGCAACTCTAACATATCTGGGCTTTGTACATGTCCTACAACATAGAGCAGGCTTTGGAGCGTGTCTTCCTCCTTAGAGCCAGTGAAAGGCAGCCCACAAGATACCGGCCTGTGCTATAGGGTCAAGGGCCCAGGGTGCTGAGTGTTATAGGGAAAGAGTGAGTCTCATCCTGTTCTCCGTAATTTGAGGTCCTTTGTCTGTAAGCCTTTAACCAAATCATACTGGAAGAATTTCTCCAAGAGTTTCTTATCAGTCCTGGTGAGCTGGAGATTTCTTACTCAAACAGAATTCGTTCCATAGGAAAGGGTCCCCTCTGCTCCTCAATGTTAATGATCCTTCCTAAGTATTGATTGAATGGGGGCCTCAGGCTTGTGCTAACCACAAAGGATCTCCCTCTTCCGTGATCACAGTAGTCATGTGTTTCATTGCCAAGTCATTATCCCTTATTGTAAACAATCATCTGAGGAATATTCTTCAGTACAACCTGGGTTTTCTCAGGAAGTCAATGTCTGTTTCCCTTCCCTCTCCACCAGTTCGGTGTTTCCTAATCGGCAGGTGTGCCTTTGACCATCAGTAAATCTCCCGTAACAGGCCCCAGTACCTCTGCACTCCCCTGGAGAACAGTGACACCTGTGATCTCAATATTCAACTTGGGAAGAGCAATTTAATAAAAAGGGAGCATCATTTTAACTGACAATCACTGAACATTTGGCAGAGGAATCATCCCGTGACAGTGCGGGGAGGGATTGTGACCATGATGGCGTTTGACCTCTAAGCAGGGGTCACAGTGGGAGTGTGTCCCGGCTGCTGAAGGTGATTTCACTGGCAAGACTATGAACAGTAGAGACCCACGACTGACCACCTGTGGGGGCTGGCACTGTGCCGTACACACAGGTGTGTTGTTCTGCTGCAACCCTCAAAGTAGACACTAAAGGCAATAACACAATGGCAGTGTGATTTGCAGCATTTGCCTGGGGACATTAATATGGGTGCCCCTTGACGTTACTCAGAAGGCTCTTCCCTAGACATTCCCCGAGACCCCCTTTCAGTCTGTTTTAGCCTCTGCTTCAGTGTCTTTTCCAAAGAAACCTTCCCTGACGCTCTGTCTAAAGGACCACCCACTTCCCTTCAGCTCCAGTTTTTACGCTGAGTTAATTTTCTCCCTGGGGCTGTGGCCAGCTGATTTCGTAGTAGGTATGGGTGTGTCTATTGAATTCCTCCCACTAGCCTGGGGTCAGTGGGTTCACAGCCATTGTACCTGGAGGAGTGCCTGGCACACAGTGGGCCTTCCGACTGTTTGCTGAATGGATCCCTGCTGCCTGTGTTCGTTTCTTAAAGAAACAGTGGATTGTCGGACGTCCTTAAAGCACAGCCTGAGATGGGACAGATGATTTACTGAGGGTTGGGGCTTCTCGGAAGAAATGTGAGTGACACAAAAAGGGAAGAGATGCAGAAGGGACTGATGGAGCCTGGGAGAGAAGCAGGACGAAGATGTCGGCCTGGCTGAAGCCCAGCTGAAGCTGATTCCACTGGAGCGTCACAGTGTGAACGCCTCCAGAGTGTGAACGCCTCCAGAGTGTGAATGCCTCCAGAGTGTGAATACATCCAGAGTGTGAAGGTCTCCAGAGTGTGAATGCCTCCAGAGTGTGAATACATCCAGAGTGTGAACGTCTCCAGAGTGTGAATGCCTCCAGAGTGTGAACGCTTCCAGAGTGTGAATGCCTCCAGAGTGTGAATACCTCCAGAGGGTGAATGCCTCCAGAGTGTGAACGCCTCCAGAGTGTGAATACTTCCAGAGTGTGAACGTCTCCAGAGTGTGAACGCCTCCAGAGTGTGAACACCTCCAGAGTGGAATACCTCCAGAGTATGAATGCCTCCAGAGTGTGAATACCTCCAGAGTGTGAATGCTTCCAGAGTGTGAATTCCTCCAGAGTGGTCTCGTCTTAGGTGAGGGCTCCAACTTCTGCATCCTAACATTGGGCAACTGTTGCCTTCAGGCTACTCCTGAGGGATAGTGTAACCTCCATGGCATTTCTAAGAGGGGTGGCTGGGGTTGGCAGGAGCATTCCTCAATAGCTGCGCAAGGCTGTGGCCCATTGGCTGCACTGTGGACATCAGTGGATGGGTCCAGAGACCCAAAATGCGATCTGGGTGGGAACCCAAGAGCACCCACTAGACTGATTTTCTGAGTAAACCTATTTGTTGAGCAGCTATGGTATTGGGAGAAGAGAAATAGACAGGAACTCTTAACATAAAGTCTGGGACCCCTAGGGCATTATTCAGAGGGGTTTCAGAGGGCCTAGTTTTCTTCTGAAGTTCAGCTGAGAAGCTTCTCATGCTGAGAAGTAGAGTATGGCTTCCTGATTAGTAGTTCTGAATCTTCCACTGAATTCTAAAAAGGGTCTGTGGCCCATGAGAATGTCACTGACCTCTCTAGGCTGAAGGTTATCACCCAGTTATGCACAGTCCTCTAAATAATGACATTTGACATGCATTTGTTGAATGACTGGTACAACCATCTTATTACATGCTGGAGATCCATAGCATCCGTGCTCTGGATCTTGAGGCCAAGTACATCCTTCCATTTCACACAGCATGCTGGCAGTCTCATCGTGCCACACGTTTGGGCATATTTCTAGACTTGTCTGAACATCTGAAGAAAGAAAACCATTTGGAATATGTACATTAAATTATCATAATAAGAGCTGCAAGGCAGTGCCTTAATTTAATTCTTCCTGGTATGTTAAATCCTGTTTTCTTCTTCATTTTGCAGTTGAAGAAATTGAGCCTTAAACATTAAAACAAACTGGCAGAGGCCACACCACGGCAGGTGACAGCTGGGATTTGAGCCCAGGCAGCCAAATGCCATGCAGCCCACTCTCCTAAACCCTGTGTGTACCAAGTCATTCCTCAAATTCTGAAGAGCTGTATATGGTAAAGTAGATTGGAAGGTGGAGGTAACACATTGCAAAGTGTCTCATCTTACAGACTATTTCACTGTGACATTTCTTTACAGAGATTTGATTGTGCCAAACTAGCTTCTTAAAGGCCAGGGAGAAGAGACACTTTAGATTGATTTATCAGGTGTCTCCGCCACTGAACACCAAGTAGAAATGAAAATAAAGCAACTCTAAAGGCAAAGTGGTATTGGCCAGAAAATGAAGTCCATTTTGACAATTTCTCCAATGCTTTGAAGAACTCCTCTATTTTGTAAAGTGAGTTAGTCTCCTCGTTTTGTGTCCTGGTGTAGTCTGTGAACAACCCAGTTCCTATCATTCCTTCCCCTGACTGTTTCCCTTGTTATAGGGTAGCAATGGGTACCTCCTCCGAGTCAGTTTCTTGTGGGTAATAACGTGTTCAAATGGACCGATAACAATAGATGAAAAAACCAACACCAGGGTCACCATTAATTAAAAATCAAACCAACAAAATAAACCAGAACAATCTGTTTTCCTTTGAAGCAAGGGCAGTCTCAGTCACTTACACAGCAGTTTCAGAGATAGAAACTGTAGTTATTACCCTCAGAAAACTGGCACGCAAACACTTGGGAAGTGCACAATCTCATTAATTCTACGTATTGAACACACTAGGTAGACACTGAGCAAACCACAAATGCATTTTACTGCCTCCTATTAAATTTAATGTCAGAATTCTGCAGATTAGATTATGAAATACTCTTTTCCTTCTCCCTCAGGGTAATTTTGTACATTGGAGAAGATAAATCTTACAGTAGACACATCCTTGTCCCTATGCACAAACTGGTTTTAGCCACAGTGGGTTCACCTGCATCCATGGACTTAATGTCTGTCTTTCCTCAACTTAAAAAAATGTGAGTAGCCATTGCTTTCCTTGCATTTGTGCAGCACCTTTGCCTATAACCTCGATGGCAGTGATGTTCACTATACATCATCCACTCTGCCTTGGGGGTTAATAGAGTGACTCCATTGGGAAACAATGAGGTGATGGAGAGGATGACGATAGAGTTTGATGGTTGCCACTGGGGTGGATTATTTTCTGTTTTCCACAGCTGTCAGCAAACGCACCCCTGCCTCAAGGACTTTGGATGTGGTCATTCATTGACCAAGAGAATGAAGGTCAAGTGACAATGGGCTGATTACAAGTGGAGGTGTTAGGAGACACTCCTGGGGATTCCCACCTGCCACCCCCGGGAGTGTCTTTCACCAGAAAAGCTGCAGAGGCCAGTGGCAGCTCCTTCAGCCTGGGTTCTGGAAAGAGAAGCCTCACGGAGCTGAGTTGAACCCAGGAGCACAGGACAGTCCTGCCGGGCTGCAGGAGACCCACAGCCTCAAGTAAAATGAGCAATCAATCAATCAGTCAATCAATCAATATTTTTGTAAGCCACTGAGACCCGGGAGGCTCAGTGTTTATTCTATAGTAATGGCTGGTAGGTGTGATCACTCATAATAACATAGAACTTACCACACACTCTTTGTTCTAAGCACTTTATATCAATTGTATGATTTAATCTTAACAGTAACTACATGTGTTGAAACTATTAGTATCCACATCTTACACATGGGGAAACTGAGGCACAGACCATCCACATAATTGGTCCAAGGGCACCGGCTGGCATGTGGCAGCACCAGGACTTGAATCCTGGTGGCATAAACTCGATGGGCAGGACTGGCTTATACAATGGAGTGTGTGATTCTCACATCAGTCTTACAGTGTACATGGGACAGGTTCCCTCAATGTTGCTGAAGAGGAAACAGGTTCAGAGAACATCAGGTCCTCAACTTTAGCATCAGAGGGTAATGTAGCACCCGGTCTCCTTTCCTCCTCCATTACCCCTCAGTCTCTTCTCAATGTAGCAGAAATGAGTCAGTGGAAACTGAAGTCACGTCATGTCTGCTCCTAACCTGACACAGCTGCCATCTCATTCAGAGTAAAGACAACATCCTCACCAAGACCCACAAGGACAGCCATCATCCTCCCTTTTCCCTGCCCTGACCTCACTTGTTCCTCCTCACTCCCTGGAGGTGGTGCCTGGCTCCCTCCCTCACCTCCCAGAGGCATGCCTGGCTCCTTCCTTAGCCTCTGAAGATGGTGCACTTTTCTCTCCCTCACCTGCGAGAGGTAGTACCTGGCTCCTCCCTCACCTCCAGGAGATAGCACATGGCTCCCTCGTTCACCTCCCGGAGATAAAACATGGCTCCTCCCTCACCTCCTAGAGATAGTACATGGCTCCTCCCTCACCTCCTAGAGATAGTACATGGCTCCTCTCTCACCTCCTAGAGATAGTACATGGCTCCTCCCTCCCCTCCAGTAGATAGTACATGGCGCCTCCCTCACCTCCTGGAGATAGCACACAGCTACTCTCTCACCTCCTAGAGACAGTACATGGCTCCTCCCTCACCTCCAGTAGATAGTAAATGTCTCCTCCCTCACCTCCTGGAGGTGGCGCCTGGCTCCTTCCTCATGACCTGAAGGTCATTGCTCACCTCCTGACTACAGTGTCTTGACCACCAGCCCTGCTTGTCTCCCTCCCCGATCTCAGCTCCTCCTCATCTCCCTCCCCAGTCTCAGCTCCAACTCGTCTCCCTCCCTGGTCTCAGCTCCTCCTCATCTCCCTCCCTGGTCTCAGCTTCTCCAGGGCACTTGTTGTTTCATGAGCCTTTCTGCTTCCTGATATCAATGCTTCCTGCTTTATTCTCAGTGTCTCTTCTGGAGAGTCAGCCTCATGAGTGTAGATGCCCATCTCAGTCACTGCTATATCCCCAGCACCTAAATGCACCTGGTACACTGGAGCATGGACTGGAGATGAGAATCCATGTGCCCAGACTCCTGGCTCAGTTCTCTTTCTATTCCGAATGGTAGATGTCCCACAGTAGTTCATGAGCTCAGGATAAGATCTGCACAGAGAAAACACATACTGATGGACTGCCAGGCATGAGCGATTTGCAAACTTTATAGGTTATTGTGACAATGACCTACAAGCTGGTTTTATCATGGCCATTTGTAAAGGAGGCAATGGAAGTTCAAAGAGGTGAAGCCACTGGTGTAAAGCCACACAGCAGTGCAGCCAGCTTGGAAGTTGATTGAAACTGTATTATTATTATAGATCAAGACCAGTACCCAGATGAGAAACCCCTGCTGGTGATCATATCCGTTATTGTCACTCCAAATGACCCCACTTATGGAGGGACCCTCTGAGTTGAACTGGGTGCTGGAAGGTGGTAGGTGGTGGTGGGGGGACGGGATCAGGTGTGAGTTCCACCCCTGACTAATAAAAGAGGGTAAACAGGCCCAGGAGCTTCCGAACATGCAGATCTTGTGCTTATGTCAACCCTTGATTAAGAAATAAATTTACTCTATTTTTTTAAATCCAAACAGCAAATATCTCAAGTTCAAAGAATAACCAAAGACCTTGACTTCATAGTAAAACATAATGTATTTGTTTTCCTGAGAGAAGATTGATTTTTTTTTTGTCAGATAGAAGACAAAATGTTTCTTCTATTTTTGTCAAATAGAAGAAATAAAATGAAAGAAAATTGAGAATTATATAAAGGTGGCTTTAAAGCTTTTTGCAACTTCAAACTATCCACAGTTTGGTGAGATTGCTGCTATAATAAATGACTGTTTGGGCCGAAATGGGCATGAGTCACAAATGGAAGCTTGTTTTGTTGCCACGTTGGACTGTGGACCCCTCAGCTGGCATTAACGATGGCAGTGTTTATTGTTATAATCTGGAGACAGGACCACACAAGGTGGAGAGAGGAAAAGTAAAAATAAAAACGAAAACAACAACAACAACAAAAACTTTATTTTTTCCAAAATGCTTTTAGGAAGCTGTTTCTTATGTCTCAGACTCCTAGAATCTCATGCAGGATGCAATTTCTTTGATATTGACCAACTCCACTTGCCTCTTAGAGGAAATGATGTGAGTAAAGTAACAGAAATTCACATGAAGGTATTGAACATTGCTTCTGGGTCATCTTCAGATACATATTTAGGCAGAGAAAGGAAGGCCAGATATTCTTATCTGCATATGAGTTGGGTAAGTGTTGTATTTACTCATTCTTCCTCTAAACAAATATTTTCAAATAAATTTTATTGGGTGCATTTGAGATTTACAGGTTTGCAACATGATGCTATGGGATATATACAGAGAGTAAAATGGTTTCTAGAGTGAAGTCTGTGTGCATATCTCTCATCTCACAGTTAGTTTTTCTGTGACAAAAGCAGCTGCATTTTACTTATTTAACAAAAACCCTAACATAATACATTGTGTTAAGCTCATTAACAAAAGTTTTTGAGTGCCAACTCTGGGACAGTCATTATTTTAGACATTGGGAATATGATGTTAAAATAGCACACACGGTTCCTGCTCCCAAGGAGCTTATATAATATTATGTGTATGTGTGGGATGGGGCAGGCAGGTGGGGTGAGGGGAAGAGGACGAGAATTCAAAGAACCAATGAAGGAGAATATAGCAGGTCAGGTAGGCTAAAGTATTATGGGAATATAACACCGAAGGCACATAGCAAGTATCTATTAGTGGCAACGGTATTTGAAAAGAAAATATATGCATGGGTCTCACTGATAAGCTGATGTTTGAGCCTGAACCTAAAAGAAAGAGCATGGAGGGCTTGGGTCCTGGGGGAAAGGAATATCCCAGGGAGAGATAGCAGCAAAAGCAAAGGTCCTAATCAGGGAGTGTGCCTGGCCTATTTGGGACAGAGCAATAAGGACAGCATGCACCCAATACCTCAAACAAGAGTTGGCACCAGGGGGGCTGGTGGTGATGAGGTCCAGAGCTCTGAGTGAGGGACTCATATCGTGATGGCTCGGACCATGCTGTAAGGAGCAGCTGTGATAAATGCAGTTGTGAGTGTTGCCTGCCCACCCTGGGTCCCCCTTCCTGACAGCCCATGCCACGTTTGCCCACACTCATTGGCCAGAACTAGCTAATGGCTTTGCTCAAAGACAAGACCTAGAATTATGTTTCTACTGTGTGTCCAAGAAGAGGGAAATCTGAAAATATTTGGCAAGCTGGTGTAATGGCTTCCGTATTACAGATGCATACAGAATTATTTCTTTATTGTCAGGTATGAACAATCAAAAACATTTGGAAGGCATTATCTAGAGAAATAATGTAGCAATTCCAGCTAGGTAATTTTGCAGTCAGATAATGATATTCGGCATTTCTGCAATGATTGCTGTTAACTTCAAGGCATTTTAAAGCGACCTTTAATCTGTTGCCTGAATTGGCGGCAGAGAGAGTGAACTTCTTAAAGCCACATCAAGATTAAAAATGCATCCCAAGTGATGGATGTGTGTTCCTTCCTTGTCAGGCTACCCGTGTATTCACCACTTTGTATATTTCTCTGGCATTGAGCAGACAGAAATTTTCCATTTATTCTTTCCTGTCTTCCCCTTACCCTACTCTCTTAATGTTCAGGCTCAGAAATAATAAGACAGCTGCCTTTCCTGGCATAGAGAACTAATAGTGACAGATTCTTTACACATGCAAATATATCCTGAGTTATACTTTATAAATAAAAGATGCTAGATGATAATGAATTTAATGTTTTAAGTATCATGCCTAATTTAATGACTTATCAGTTTTTGGTGGTTCAGAAATCAACACACTTTCATTCTATTGGGTAAATACTAATCAAGTTGCAATGATACATGGTAATGAATTAGGTCTCAGGGAAAGATGAGGTTCCCTTTGTTGCCTATGGTTTAAGCTTGTGTCATTCTTGAGGCCAACTTAGAATCCAGCCCGCCACAGCATGCCTCTTGTTACTGCTGGGTGAAAATCAAAGTAGTTGAAAACAGCCTTCTTTGGCTCAGAGCCATAGTCCAATACCAGACGTGGATAATTGGATAAACAGCCAGATTTAAATATGAGCAAATAATAGAAGGTAGTCCAGGATTGTTTGCCATGCAAAGATTTTCTGTGACTCAATGGGAAGTGCACATTTCTCCTTGTGAGCAGAGTCTGACCTGTGAATTTCTCTGTGTGTGTGTACAGGTGTGTGCAGGTACACTCACACGTGCAGATTCAGTAGAATTGTCAACATTTTAATCCTCATCCCAATCCCCTGAAACCGGCTTTTTCATTACCTGCGTGTTTAGAGGAGGAGGGAACCAGGATTTGCAGAGGCAGCTTTTCTGCTTGCCCACATTCACTCAGAGAAGGAATGAGCTGAAATCTAATCAGATCTGTCAGCCACCAAGACCTCCTGAAGCCTCTGAAAAGATCACAGTGTCAGAGTCGGCAGCTATCCAGACAGAAGCAGGAGAGGGGAGCCCCTACAAAAGGGAGGTCTGGAAAATCTCATGTCCCAGGGACCACCCGCAGCAGGCATGGTAGATAAAAGCAGAGAGAAGGGGAAATATCTAGGCGGAAAGGAACGTCTGTTCAGGTGCCCAGTATTCACCCACTCTGCAGTTAAGCTGTCAGAATGCAGCCAGATGCAGGCTGATAAGAAGGAAAACAAGAAAGTCCTCAGAAAAAACCTGGCGCCCAAGTCCAAATTAAAACAGAGACAGAAATTCCAAGGAGAGAATGCAGGTGCAGTAAGTACAGATTTAACCATTATATGACCTTCCTGGGGTGGCGGTCATGAGCAATGCAGCCGTTCGGTATGATTCCTGTTCAGCGTAGCCCGCATATGCCACACCAATTAACAGCAAGGGAGGGTCCCACCGGCCTGGGGAGGGAACGAGGTGGGGAAAAGGCAGGGACTTAAGGCAGGTGCAGGAAAACTGGACAAAGAAAATAGGTGGAAACTTAAGACAGAGGCAGGAACTTCAAAACAGATTCCCACTGGCTGGGCATGGTGGCTCACGCCTGTAATCCCAGCACTTTGGAAGGCCGAGGCAGGTGGATCACCTGAGGTCAGGAGTTCGAGACCAGCCTGGCCAACATGGTGAAACCTCATCTCTACTCAAAATACAAAAATTAGCCTGGCATGGTGGTGCGTGCCTGTTGTCCCAGCTACTTAGGAGGCTGAGGCAGGAGAATTGCTTGAAGCCAGGAAGTGGAGGTTGCAGTGAGCCGAGATGACTGCACTCCAGCCTGGGAGACAGAGTAAGACGGTCTCAAAAAAAAAAAAAAAAAAAAAAAAAGAAAAAGAAAAGAACCCAACAGACACAAAGCCCCAACACAGAACTCTCACGCTGCTGCTGGCACCCTCACTTCAGCAGCCCACCCTGCCATATCCTTCCAGAGTGTACTGTCTCTCTCTAAATAAGCTCTCTGCTCTCTCTTTTCCTTCAATATGTTCTCTTTGTGGCTAAATCAGTCGCTTGGCAGAATACTTTCTTCCAGGTTAGACAAGAACTGGGATATCTGCTCTCCCCAGCAACAACAGGACTGTTGAAATCATTCACGGCAGAAGGTACTCTCGGAACTGTCGAGGGTGGTATTTCTTTTCCCTCCTTGCTTTATACCAGGTTCAAGTCTATGGCAGAGTTTCCCTCGCCAGAGAAGCCTCCAAGCTCTGTCCCATGCCGCTTCTTTCACCCAGTGCCTTATTTAGTGTGTCTCTGCACGCTCTTCCTCAGAGAATCAGATGACAATGGGGGTGTTTTAGGAGCTCCAAAGCCCAGGGAGATACCATCACATCGGTGGTTTCAGCACCTTCTATTTCTCAGCAAATAGGAAAAAAAATCCTAAAAGAAAAATTTGTACTGAAAATACAATATCTGAAATTAAATATTCAGTAAATGTGCTCAATAGAAGAATAGAGATGACAGAAGAAAAGTCAATGAATACAAAAGAAAATCCAGTGTGAAGTACAGAGAAAAACAAAGAATATATATTTTTTAATCAATAGAGCCTCATGACCTGTGGGGCAACATCAACAGTTTCAAAACGTGCGTAATTGGAGTCAAAGAAAGACTAGAGATATAAACTGAGCCAGAACAAAACTGCTTAAAAACTCATGGCCAAGACGTCCTATATTTGTTAATAGAAATGAATTCATAGATTCCAGGAGTTTAAGTAGAATGAATTTAAAGGAAACCTCACCCAAACACGTGATCTTAACACTGCTGAACACCAAAGACAAAGAGACAATCCGTCAAGAAAGTAGCCAGAGAAAATGACACGTTGGATAAAGTACGACGTGACTGATGGCAGATTTCTCATCAGAAACCACGGCAGCCAGAAGATAGTGGAAAGACCCGTTAAAGTGATGATGAGGAGGAAGCAAAACAAAAGAAAAACAGACTGAATGTCGTGGCTCATGCCTGTGCTCCCGACACCTTAGCAGGCTGAGGAAGAATGATCACTTGAGCCTGGGAGGTGGAGGCTGCAGTGAGCTATAATGGTACCATTTCACTCCAGCCTGAGAGACAAAGTGAGACCCTATCTCTAAAAACAAAAACAAAAACAAACAAAAGTACCTTCAATTCAAAGTTAGACCCTCAGTAAAAGTATACTTCAGAAATAAGAAAAAAAAAAAAAAAGACATTTTCATGTGAGGGAAAGTTAAGGAATTTTCATCGATAAAGCCATGCACTGTGAAAAATGCAATTAGAAATTTAAGTGGTGAGATAAGTCTGAATATATCCGGACATCTAACCTAGCTAGAGAATTTTCTTTTTAATCTAAAATACAAAATTTAGGATTTCATTATTGCATGATCTGGACCCCCATTCTGCTCACAACTACCCTGAAGTGATAAACCAATGGGAGTATTTGGATTCTGCTTTCTGTTTGCAGCAGAGAGTCACTGAGCAGATATGTGAGTTGACAGATGGAAACAGGATAGCAGTAAGTATAATACAACAGTAGGATTTTTTGAGCATCTGGCATGTGATGGACACTCGGCTGCGTACGTGTGATGGTGTGCAGTCTTTACAGCACCCCTTTGGTAAGTGTTGTTATTGACTCTCTGTTACAGACGAGGGTTCTGGAGGTGGGGAGAGATGATAACTAGCATGGCACCACTTTGCAAAGGCAGCAGGAGATTCGGACTCCAAATCACATGTAGTCATTGAGGCAGTGGAACTTCTACATGAGGCTATAGAAAAAAAAAAATAGAACCCCCTCCTCCCCACACACATAAACACACATACAGCATCTGAAAGGGATACACATTTGGGTACACAGCTTCTGAACACCTTTATTTGGGCCAGGTGCAAATCCCCATTTTTAGACCTCAAAAATTAAAAGACGGTTATTCGGAGCAGGAGTTGGTCAACTACAGCCTATGGCTAAACCCAGTTTGCTGTTTGGCTATTTATTAATAAGGTCTTTGTGGAGCCGAACCACCGGCATTTGTTCATGGCTGCTTATATTCTACAGCAGCAGAAGTGGGGAATTGTAACAACACCTGTGGCTCACAGAGTCTAAACTTACTCCGCGGATCTTTGCGAAAGATGTGTGTGGAGCCCTCACTTATAGAAATCCGAAGCAAGGTGCAGCAAAACTGACGACCGGGGAAACTCTATCTCCCTCTCTTGGACTGTTGTCTCCCAAGGCATCTGTGCTTTGTGGAACAATCTAACACTGGAAAATATTTTATTTTCTGTTTTTTAGTGTAAGAAAATGATGTACAGAGACTCAAAGCTTCCTTTAGGCCTCTCTCCACAGTTGTCCACGTTATTGGCAAAACTGCATACTTGTTAGTACTCACAACACAGAACTGATGACCAGGGCTTTTCCTATGTTCTTATGATACTAACAGAATTAATGTGGAAAATATCTGTGGTCAAACATTGTGTGCATAGCCATGTTTGGTCGATTTCTATTAATTCCGTTCATAAATCATAGATTAAAGCGGAAGCAAAAGCAGCGATTAGAGAATAGTGAATTAGCAATTTACCCCTGGGTTGTTAAAATCTCATCCATTCCCAAGGTGGCACCTTTCTCTCTCTCTCTCTTTATATGAAGTTTCCTCTCAGATCCCCAGTTGTTCAAAACCAAAGGGAACTTGATATCCCTGCTCTTGAAACGCAGGTGTCATGTCATGAGGAAGACAGTAGAGAGACCCATGTGAAGAGGAAGTGGTCCCCAGTCGGTGTCCAGGCTGAGCTCCCAGAAATAGCCAGCACTAACTTGCCTGCTATGTGAGTGAGCCATCCAGGATGCAGAACCACTGAGCCATCCCATCTGACCCTATGTGGACAGAGCCTCTACAACTGTAATACTGGATACAGGACAGTCACAGCTCCCATCACCCCCTGTTTCCTGTTTACTATTTATCTGGGTCAATAATGTTTGTTTATGTCTTGTTTATAATGAGGAGAAGACTCCAATTGTTGCAAAATACGTTCCCGTCAAAAATGAACCCATTGTGCAGATGTTTGAAGAGCCAGAAACTACAAGACAGATGAAGTTAATCAAATATTCCGGATACTGATGGCCACCTGGCCGACAAGCTTGGTTTCCGACAGGAGTATTTAAAATCGCTATAGGCAAGCAAAGCTCCAGTGTGAAGACGGCAAGTATATTGGAGCAGAGGCATGACTTAAAATGCAGAGAAAATATGGTCCCTGGAATTTCTTTTTGGTAATTGATGAAAAAGGCAAGATGTCAACTTTGTTAAGATGTAATTTAAATGGGATAAAGTGTCCAGCTTGAGTATACAGGTTGATGGGTTTGGACAAATGCATGTGTCAGTGCAACTATTGCTTCAGTGAAAGTCTAGCACATTTCCTTCAGCTCGGCTAGTTCCCTCTCGCCCTTCACAATGACCCAATCGCCCTGACTCCACAGGCAATGATCAGATTTCCTCACTTTCATAGATTGCCTTTGCCTGTTCTGGAACTCCACGTTATTGAGGTCAAACACCACTTAACCTTTCGTGTCTGGCTTCTTTCAGGCAACACAATGCTTTTGAGGTCCAGCTATTGAATACATCAGGGCCCTGCTGCTTTCTTACTGATGAATTAAATTACATGCATGTATCTCAGCGTCGTCATGCAAGAACATGCAAAATGGATTGGGTCATTTCTAGCTTGTGGGTAGGTTTCATTATTATACATAAAGTTTTAAAAAATCAAAGTGAATAAATCATTCATCAAGAGTCAAGTAGGTGAGATCAGGAGTTCAAGACCAGCCTGGCCAACGTAGTGAAACTCCGTCTCTACCAAAAATACAAAAATTAGCCTGGTGGCGGGTGCCTGTAATCCCAGCTACTGGGGCAGCTGAGGCAGGAGAATCATTTGAACCCAGGAGGCAGAGGTTACAGTGAGCTGAGATCACACCACTGCACTCCAGCCTGGGTAACAGAGCAAGAATCAGTCTTAAAAAAAAAAAAAAAAAAAAAAAAAAAATGGTCAACTAGGACTTTTCTACAGTTATGTCCAGGATCTGTCCAGATACATTCAACTATAGTGTTGTGAGCTACAGAGGTAGGGCTGGAGTCACTATGTACTGAGCCATAATCCCAGGTATTATGCATCTGCAATTTCTGACTTAACATCTTAATTAATCCTCCTTGTACTGCTGTGAGGTTCACAGTCACCCCCATGAAAACAGATGCAATCCTACACAGAACTGGGCTCCAATGCCATGTCAGGGATGGGGCCCACCTCTCCCAGGGTCCTGTCTGCAGGATGACCAGACCCAGCTCAGAACAGTCCTTTCTATCTTCAAACAGTTTCTCTGATCCTTTTTAGAGGAAAGCATTCCAGAAGACACATCTTCAGTTGAGGTTTTCATTTCCTCACCTCTCATTGTTCTTCACCGCAGAGTAACCTGGCTTCTAGTTAGGCCAGTCACTGATACGGTTGTGATAAAGTCACCGAGGACCTATATGTTGCTAAGATAACTGAAGATACAATTGATTTTTCAGCAGACCTCAATCTAGGTGACGACTGCCTCCCTCATGGAAGCTCTGCTGCTGCTTCTGTCTATTCATTCACAGCCTGCTTTGTCCTTCTTCCTCCACTGGACAGCGCAGACCTATTCTGTAGCCCCAGAGCTTGACTAGAGGCCTCTATTTTTGCACTCTCATTTAATACAGAGCTGAGGCCTGTGTCTTCCTTCTATCACCAAGAGCTGTGTGACTGGGCAAGTTGCTTCTCTAAGCTCCAGTTTCCTCATTTGTTAAGCATTCATCACGATAGCACCAAACCCAAAGAATCATTGTGGAGAATAGATTAGTTCATGGCACTAAACACATCTATCCGTGTGTGGAGTATGGTGACTGTCCATTACTATTAGTCATTATTTCATCCCACTCCTTTGATAACATAAATAAATTTAGGGAAGAGCGATCTAAGCAGAGGGGACAGAAAATGTCAGAGAAGCTCCTGAAGTTGAGGATAGGGACTAGTGAAGTGTGTTTGAAGAAGGGAAAGAAGGTCGGTATGGCTGGAGAAGACACACGAGGGGAAGTGGTCGGAGCAGCCAGGCGGTAACGAACAGTCAGCACACTCAGGGCCAGGTGGGAGAAGAGAGAGGTGAGGGCCTGGCATTTATTTTCAGTCCATTGGGATGTCATTTGTGGGTTTTTATTCGGGAAATGTTATGGCCTTAGTTAAGTTTTTAAATGACCACTTTGAATGCCTTGTGGCTCATGTTATGGGAGCCAGATTGGACACAGGGGGCCGGTTTGGAAGCTGTCCAGACTGATCCAGGCTACAGGAGCAGTGCAGGTGGAGAGACGGAGACAGAGCCAGTGTGCAGTTCCACAATCCAGAAAAGGGTCTGCGTACTGCACAAGCATTTACAGAAAGTGACAGTCCCAGGCTCAGGCACTGCAGGGCAGGGAGTGTGGTCTCCTAAAGCCAAGCAGGGACACAGGCTTGGAGGCCGTCCTGTGCTGGATGCAGGGGTCAGACATTTAAGGTGCTTGGAAGGCTGGGGCTGAACTTGACTGTTTTATGTTTTGAGAGCAATGCCTTGCCCACTTTTATTTGTGTGTGTGTGTGTGAGAGAGAAATGCTACAAATGAACACCCTGATGGGCAAAGCAAAGTGATAGAACTGTCATTAAGAATCCAACAAAACACCGATGTTCATTGTGCAAATTGACACATTCGTTTGGGAGTCACTTTGCAGTCCCCATAGAAGTGTTAAATGCTCAGGCACTCAGAATCAGGACTTTCACCCTGAGGGACTCAGATGAAATGAACACAGTGTGATCTCAAGCTTGATGAGCTACATTGGCACAGGAGGCCGGGCTAATTAGTTTTGAGGGCTCTGAACTCTAATGAACCTTAGCTTAATTCCCCGCAGCACTATGCTGGACCTGAATTGGCACCTCCTTATGTCTTGGAGGTTCAGTTTTCTTATCTGTAAAATGGGAACACTAATATGAATCATTCATAGGATTGCCGCATGAGTTCAATGAGGTTTTGCAAGGCAACACTTTGGCAGGTGTGCAGTAGAATCCACTTATGAAGGTGGCTCCATGTAGGCAGGGGCCACGATAGGCACCATGGAACGCACAGTGCCTGGTGCAGGGCTCTGGACACAAGCGTGTAGATGGCCGTGGCTGCACCCTGCATCCGCCGCCTCCTAAGATGACGCAGTCACCATGACAGCACAACCAGTCACTTTCCTCAGAAGCCCTGAGCCTCCTTTATGGTCACCTCTGTTTATGCACACCTGAGTTTCTGGAACCTTCGCCTCTTCCTTGCTGGTGGAACACCTCCTCACAGAGGCCTGGGCTCTGCATCCTGAGAGATCACTGGAGGGGCTGGATGAGAAGAACCAAAAATGCTGAAAAACGAAGTCCCAATGGAGTGACTCTGTTCAAAGGAAAATGAGAGAATGCAAACCCTCCTCCTCAAGCCAGGGTTTCCCCTGGCAGTGCCACACCCCACAGAAATCCTGCCTGCCGAGGGCATGGCCCGCCGAGCAGGCTGCTGCCTCTCTGTGCTTGTCCTGCAGGGGGAGCTGGTGTGTAACCCAGCGCTCTGCCTCATGGCACATCTTCTCTTGCGTCATTTGCATTTGCCCTCATCTTTGCTACCCTAGGCATGCAGCTCAGGGATCAAGCAGCAGCTCTGTGGATCCTCACCCGGGCTCTTCGTGGAGAACCCTGTGTTGGATGCACAGTATCAGGAGATGATAGGATTGCATGGGCACTTGTGGAATGATGGAGTGGAATCTCAGGAGTGACTATGAGAGGCATCAGTGATAAGGTGAGTGTGAGACGGAGGGTGGAGAGTGAGAGAGGGGGGAAGAGACCGCCTAGCCATGATCACAGCACAAAGACCCTGAGGCTGGAATGGATGGAGATCTGCACAGGTGTGAGCCAAGCTTAATGCTGGAAAACCAAACGAAGGAAGGAGGGCATACCCAATGATAGAATCCTTGAAACACGAGGCTTGGGTCCTCCAGGTACTAGAACGAAGAGGATCAGAGTTCAGGAAGACAGACAGAGCCTTCATGTAGATGAATACACTGGGAATGGTGGAGTCAAGAAAACAGAAGAGGAGCTCTTGAGGGAGTGCAGAGGAGTGAGGGGTGGAGAGTGCCCTGAGTGGTGGCCATAGGAACACAGTTTTCCATAGATGCCCCAACACTGTTCCTGATCACTGTCTCCCGTGAGCCCTCCTGCAGAGGTTTGCCTCTTCTCCCCAGTTACTAGCTGTTGACTGGACACATCTCTAGGATGGGTGTGGCCCTCTTCTGGAGACTCTGGGGAATCCAGAGAAATAAGAGCTGGGGTCCCAACCCCCCGTTTCCCAGGACACTCAAGGGAAAGGAGACTCCTTACCGGCATGATGCCTTTCGGGGCTGCCTCGGAGCATCCTGTACTGACGCACTGAGAGGTGGGCCATGGAATTGTCCAGTCTCTGGGAGTCTGAGGTTCTCCCCAGAAGACTTGGATGGATGAGAGAGGTTTGGTGGGAGGTGACAGCTTCAGGTAGCCTGGGCCTTCTCCAGCTTTGCTAGTGTCCTGTTTGCAGGATCTCCAGACCCAACTCAGAACATTCTGAGTACAGAAACCTCAGCGTAGAGAGGGTAAGGCCTATGAGAATCAGATCGGCCACACTGGACAACCCATTAATGAGCAGCCTCATTGCAGCAGCCACATACACGTCAGAGAAGGCACATTGGACAACCCGTTAATACTGTGTGTGTGTATATGTGCATGCGTGTGTGTGTGTGTGTGCACGCCCACACATGGGAAGAGAGTATATATATACATACATATATATACACACACACACAAGAGGGAGGGGGAGAGAGAGAGAGAGAGAGAGAGAGAGAGAGTTATGATAGGAATCAGCTTACCATGAGAAGTCCCATGCTCTGTGTGCAAGCTGGAGACCCGGGAAACTGGTGGTATCATTCATTCTGAGACCAAGAGCCTGAGAATTGGAAGACCAACAGTATAAGTTCTGGTCTGAGTCTGAGGCCTGGGCATGTGGAGCACCGACATCTCAGAGTAGGAGAAAGTGGATGTCCCAACTCCAACAGAAAGAACAACCCTGCCCTTCCTCCACCCTTTTGTTCTATTTGGACCCTTAGTGAATTGGAGGATGCCTGCCCACATTGATGAGGGTCATCTTTATGCAACCCACTGATTCAAATAATATTGTCTTCCAGAAACACACTCACAGGCACATGCGGAAATAGTATTTTACTGGCAATCTGTGCATCCTTTAGCCCAGTCAAGTTGACACATGGAAGCAGCTAGCATGGTGAGAGCATGTCAGGTGCTGGCATTTACTTCCCATTGCAGCACAGGGTAACACTCAGGCTGTCTCCACTTACTGATACTGAGGTTGGTCAGGGGGGCTCAGTAATAGCCAAATTGATCCAGTGATTGAAAAGTCATCATCAGCTATTAATAGTTTAACAAACCCTAATGACCTATGGAGATATATATCTATATATCTATATATAGAGATATATATATAGATAGGTATCTATATATACAGATCTCTCTCTCTCTCTCTCTCTCTCTCTCTCTCTCTCTCTCTCTATATATATATATATATATATATGCCAGGGATTTAAAAGGAATGGTTTTTTAAAATTCCTTCATAATTATAGGCTGAATTTGTCTTTTAAAAATTCCTGGTCAACTCTTTGGCTATGCTGAAGAAAATGTGAGATAAGCACTTTTTGGCTTTTTTTTTTTTGAGGTGGAGTCTTGCTCTGTTGCCCAGGCTGAAGTGCAGTGGCACCATCTCGGCTCACTGCAACCTCCACCTCCTGGGTTCAAGCGATTCTCCTGCCTCAGCCTCCTGAGTAGCTGGGATTACAAGTGCATGCCGCCACACCCAGCTAATTTTTGTATTTTTATTAGAGACGGGGTTTCAGCATGTTTGTCAAGCTGGTCTCAAACTCCTGACCTCAGGTGATCCACCCACCTCGGACTCCCAAAGTGCTGGGATTACAGGCGTGAGCCACCACGCCCAGCCAAGCACATGTTTTTTACACCTTACTACTAGCTTCTGGGATAACAGGTTTGTTTCTCAACACCCTCTAAAGGCTTTGAGGAAGTAACAAGTTTGGTGTGTTTGAGGGACGAAGGGGAGCCTGAAGCAAATCCAAGTTGCAGAGGCAGAAGGATGGCAGTCAGACAAAAAGCAGGGTCTTGATCTCCATCTTAGAATATTTTGATTATAAAACCGAGATTGTTTTCATGACCTTAATTGACCAGGAGAGTGTCCACTATCTAACAGTTTGGAAAAGGTCATCAAATCTTCTGGGGTTTTTCTACAGAAACAGTGAGAAAATGCTGAATTCATAGATTTGAAAGGGGCAGGGAGAGACGAAGTAACAATATGTTTTGAACCCATGCTACAATTTGATAGTCAATGTACCAGGTGTGCTTGGAACTGGGAGGAGCTAGAAGACACTCTATCATAAAGTCACAATCGCAAAACTATGATCATGTGAGAACCACAGCAGCCACACTGGACAATCCATTAATGAGCAGCCTCATTAATGTCCCACCTGCTACCAGAGACCACTCCCAGTGGGGCTGCGGCCATGCTGAGCTGAGCTCTGTCTTCTCTGTGGATTCACAGTCCCAGGCTCATGACCACGAGGAGGACCTGGTGACGGTTGGAGATGTGGACTCACCATGCCAGGTGTTTCTTCACCTACCTCTCTCCAGGTGCTCTTTGGAGCAGGTAGGATGGGTGCCCTCAACTTTATTATTTTACATGTGGAGAAGTAAAGCAGGTAAGGTCATGAAATAGCACCGTGAGCTGGAGGAAGATCCTGACCCCTCTGGCCACACGGGCACTGTTGCTCACTTCAGTACTCAAAAGGGATGGTCCCCGGCTACCCTTGGTGCAGGAGAGTGACCCTGTGATGCCGTATGGTTGAGGATGACAGATAGGTCAGCATCACTGGCTGTGCCATTCATGAAATGCTTTAGCTGGAGTAAGTATGCAAATTTTTTTTGAAACCCTCAAACTCCCTGGAGTTGAGAGTCTTCCCATGCATCTCCAAACTCTTATAAAAAACCACCAATTTCACCTCAACAAGGAGAGAGAAGAGGCCCTGGGATTGGGAGAGAGGGTTGTGATATTTCAGCAGGTCCTGAAACCACAGTCAACCACCACCCTGCACTCATGCATTTTCATCCCATCGATGCTGTTAGATACAGTCCATTTAGCGTGACATCACAAGCTGGAGAAAGAAGAGCCCAGAGAACTCATTATCAGGAGCTGTCCAGGAAGGTGTGGGAACAAACTCTGAATTACTTAAACTCTCATTTGAATAATGAGTGCATGCTATTTTATTGTTGAGCTGCTCCAAGATAAGCAAGGAGGCTCCCTCCTATGGAATGCCTGGTGGCTGGGGGCCTGGCACCCATTCTTTGCTTGGAAGAAGTGAAAGAGTTCTTTTTAACTCCCCCTTATTGGGGGAAACACACACATCTGGTACATTGTAGGGGGATTATCAGCTCTTCTCATGACACGTGACTTGGGATTGGCTGTGCATCATTTTGGCCGTCCATCTGCATATTTTGAGACTGCTCACTGCTGTGAGCACTACAGGCATCTAAAATCTGGTGATTTAATCTCCATCTATTATATCTTAGTTTGTCATGGAGCAATGGTTTATTGCAATCTCTACTTTTACCAGGCAGTGAAACGAAGAGGGATAGCATTCTGTCGGGTGCATTAGCCCACGGCAGGTGGAGTAGGAGCCTCTGCTGAGGGAAGGGCATTCTCACAAAATATTTACCTTCACTTGCTTGATGTCAGCCTGGATTCTGAGAAAGGGTGGATATTTCTGACCTGGAAAATGATTATTTGTAATCACAGTTGGCTACAGGGTCTTGAAATTTTACAGGCCATTTACAGGTAGACAAAACGAAGCTTCACTTGCATATTTTCCCTATA